>NC_084978.1:31352637-31566192 GCF_963691925.1 Scomber scombrus
TGTGCTCCTGCTTGGTTGGGACAAAAACCTTCAGCCACATGAACCTTTATGGAATAGTTTTGACATGTCTGTTGGATAGAATAGAATAGAATAGAATAGAATAGAATAGAATAGAATAGAATAGAATAGAATAGAATAGAATAGAATGGTCTTTATTGTCATTTTACATGTACAGTGAAATTGAAAGCAATCCTTATTGGTGCTATAAGTAAAAAAGTGCTTATAAAAGAAAGTATAACTATAAAACACATTTTTTTAAAAGTTGTCCTCATACTAAAAACTAACCCGATTCCCTCACTGATGTCTCTGTCATATAATACTAATCACTTTTCCTCCAGTCCACATGTGCAGGACAAAGACTGCAGACAAGGAAAGCAACATCTGGATGAAAGGAGATATACTACTATTTTAAGTATTTCAGTAGGTGTCTGTTGCTGATTTCTTTTTTGGGGTGGAAAGTCTCAAGCAGAACTGATTTATCAGCACAGCAGCACAATAAAAAGCTGCACTACCACAGCTGATCAGCCTCTCATATCACTTCGAGAGAGTCATGAACTGCTGAGCTTTTGTCTCCTTCATACAGTATATTTGAATCTCTGCACTCAGCCGCTGATTGAAAATCAATCCTGTTATTTAAACATCACATAATTAGGAAGCTGTCTGACCTGAAGATAGAGGTTGAAGCAGTTTGTTATTATCTATTCACTCATTTGACACGTGAAAGCTGACAAAACATTTAACTACAATAAATACGTATACATGTTGTTTTTTAATCAAGGTTTTTTTTTAAGTTTTATTCCCATGAAATGATGATTTTTTTCTCAAATATTTTGGCTTTATTCCCAAATTAACATATATCTTTCTTTCTTTCTTTTTTTCACCTGTGATTTGTTACACCACCTCCCCCCCTCCCATACTCACCATGTTCTACAGAGGCACTATAGAGAGCATACTGACCAGCTGCATCTCTGTTTGGTCGGGAGGCTGCAGGGGCTTCCAGTCTGAGAGTGGTGAGGACAGCGAAGAAGATCATTGGGACTTCACTTCCTCCCACCTGGGACATTGCAAAAAGATGCTGTCTGACCAGAGCTCACAACATCATCAGAGACCCCTCCCACCTCCACCATGGACTGTTCTCCCTGCTGGCCTCTGGGAAGAGGTTCTGCAGCATTTGTAGCAGAACAGCCAGATTCTGCAACAGCTTCTTCCTCCTAGCTATCAGATTGTTCAACTCCTAGTAATCCCCCCACCTACGCACACACACACACACATACACACACACACACACACACGCTCACACACACACACACTCGCACACTCACAATGGACGGTTCCATGGGCTTTATACATTTATAAACTACTGCTGTGCAATATATTTATGAAAATGTGCAATCTCTATCTATCTATCTATCTATCTATCTATCTATCTATCTATCTATCTATCTATCTATCTATCTATCTATCTATCTATCTATCTATCTATCTATCTATCTATCTATCTATCTAATTAGCCAGCTGGAAAAATGACACATTTACAGAAATAAAATAAAATAAAATAAATAAATAAAACTCATATAACCATCGGATGCAGGTGTGAGACTTAACCTTAGAGGTCACTGGTTTGAGATGCAAAAGTCTCCCACAACATTGTGATGCTATTTTGCTTCTTCTTTCTTTCTTTTTTTCCCCAGCATGTAACAAAAATGGGAAATGCAAAATAAATAAATAAAAAAACAGCAAATGTTTCTGGCAACCATCTGTGTTTAGATGAAGAAATAGAGAGACGCACCTCATGAAATCTGTTTCATGATATTTTGTTTCATTTTGCAAGTAAAGCACCCTGAGGCGATTGTGAAACAGCACTATAGAACTTATGCTTGAACATAATGAATATGGAAGAAAATGGGAGCTGTGTGTATGTATGTATGTATGTATGTGTGTGTGTGCGTGTGTGTGTGTGTGTATACGTGTGTCCTCATGCCATCTGTTGACAGTGATGCTACCTTCCATACTGATCATCTGCCACATAATCACCTCATCACTCAAAGTTTCTCAGCATCAAACACTGTAAAAACACACACACACACACACACACACACACACACACACACACACACACACACACACACACACACTCATGAATCCATGAATGCTAAAATATTAAGAGAGATGAGCCTAATGAACATACAGATATGCTTATGAGTCTCTCCAGTCCCTGAACAGGTTTTATATAACAGTCATTGCTAATACACTGAGCTTGCAGATTAGCAGCCTGATTAGCACTGTTGGGTTTATGATTTAAAGCATCAGTCTGTCACTCATCTTTAAAGAAACAATATTAAAACATTTAGTGCTCCCCTGAACCAGTGATTGGTTACCGCACCTTCTAAATGGCCGTACGAGTTTTATGTTTCACTCGTCTCCTCCTCTCCAGCCAGGATCAGGCACACTCCTCTCCTGTGAATTCATCACAAAACCCCTAACAGCATTGATGTCCGATGTTCCTGCTGTGCTTGTGCTTGATGAAAGCAAAAGTATTGGTAAATATTTCCGCTCACAGATAGTCTTTTTCTACCATGCCGGCTCAGTGTGAGAACAACATATGAAACTAATGATCAGGGTGAGATTTGTGAAAAAAACATCAGAGAGGAAGGAGGGGAGCTTTGGACATTTTTATCCACTTTAATAAATCAGAACAACAGAGGGATAGAGGCTATTTCTTGCAGCTGTTACACTAGCATTTATAAAAGCACTGGTCAGTCTGAATAGGAGGAATGATTACAGCAAGTAAGAGCATGTTTCAGCATTCATCTGGTCACCTAAACTGGTGTAGGATTTAGTGGCAGCTAACGGTAAGTCTGAATACCCCCACCTCTTCTGATTTTGAAGGTGATTCCATGGTAGCCACAAAACTTGCAAAAAATTACAAAAGGCCCTCTCTAGAGCCAGTGCCTGGTTTGTCCTTTTTGGGCTGCTGTAGAAACATGGAGGTGCAAAATGGCAGACTCCATGGAAGAGGACCCGCTCCGTATGTAGACATAAAGGGCTCATTCTATGCTAATGAAAGCACAACTATTCTTATTTTTAGGTGACGATACCCTGATTAAAACATACTTCTATTCAATTTCTGCCAAGTTCATCCCACTAAATGCTACTAAATTCTACACACTGCACCTTTAAGATGTTGAATCTTGGAGGTTTCTCATTGATCTACAGTGTGTTGGATTGTGCCTCTTCTGTTTGTCACTTTGCACAAAAGAAATGAATATAGCTGGCATTAATATAAACATAAAAAAGAACTTAAGTTGGTTAAGTCTCCATGTGTATTTCTACCACTATGGTAGTAGTAGAAAAATCCACCGATTTCTTAGAATCTGTCTTCGATGCTCATTTTGTTGCAAACTGAAAACTTTTTTTAGCACTCAAGAGGAAAGCTGCATTGCAAAGTGCAGCACGTTGTATCTTTGTAGCCCACAGCTGAACTGTGCTGATGATGCTACTGTGGACTGGACCACTTGCTTCCTGACATCTCCCACGTTTTGTGTACTAAAAGCCGCCTCCCACACAGCAAGTGACTGGTGACTTTCACCTTTTACCCCGCTGCTTTCAAAGAGTGCACTAACTCTTAGCTGAAAGGGGCCCTCATGGCACCTTCAGGCCTGCTTCTGTGTTGTAAATGAAAGATGATCCGGTTGTGCTGCACAGGCACTTTCTCCCTCTCTCTGGTCACTGGCTGTAGTTTTCTGTAGTTGCCTGTAATCTGTCATTGTGGCTGTATCTGTCCTTGTAAGATTAAAATCTACATATAGCCCAGTGATACATGCTGAGGTATGCCTGGCACTTACCCAATCACAGCGGCTGACTTTTTAAGCATATGCACATCTAATTTTCTCCAGAAGCTATGCAGACAAAATTAAATTTCCATAAAATTTGTAAGGGAACATTTCCTCCCAACACATTGATGTATTGAACTGCTTATTGAGTTTGAAACACTTTTTAGGGCCAGTGAAAGGAAAGAATGCACGCTGACCATGAAAAACACAGATGACATGACCACTTTTCAGAGAGGAATGAGAAGCAGAGCGTAATGAGAGGAAAGAGATATTTCAATCTGTGCAGGACCCTGAACCCTCCATGAAATCAAGCCTTTTTTTCCTCTTTGAACATCCCTTCTGTTTTTCCATCAAGATGACAGCGTCATCATAACCTCAGCACATTCAATTTATGTCAGATAACTTTTTGAACAGTGGCGGAGGAACACATTAACATGAAACATTTAATTGAATCTGCTCAAATCTAATTAAGCCGGGTTTGCTTGGCAGTGTGGGTAGAAGTCAATATTTGCTCAGCGGCTTGGCAAAGATGTCTCTATTTCCTTCCCCCCCCCACACACCCTCACCTCTGATAGAGCTGATGAAGTAATGGCAAGGTGAAAGAGCTGCCGTCAATGAGAGATGTGATGAGTGATGCTCCATCCTCTTAATCACAGTATCGGAGAGGAGAGTGGAATCTTAACGTAACATTTTCGCCCCGAGCGCAGCCGCCTACTCTCAAACTAAGCAACTCCCGACACCTCTCCTCAGCCTAATGAGAGGAGGGAGGATGAAGAGAGGAGCAATGAGGGATGGACGGAGAGGTGAGGTTGGGTCAAGGCAGAGGGAGACTCTGTCTGTAGCTTGACAATTAATAGACTGCCATTGTAGCTTTTTTTGAAAGGACTCCTACACGCTTGGCTTGTGAGATCAGCTTTCCTCCACTGAAGCTGGATTCTCATTAGACCAGACTGACTCCAAACACCATGCAACACACTGCTGGGAATTGAGCTGCATTCTAATAGATTTAGTAAATACCATGGCAATTAATGGTACAATGCGTGATGTATAGTCAGAGTTGTTGTTTTAACAGATGCTGAGATGTCTGGCTTGCAATACTTTGATTTTTAAAGACAAACAAAAAAAGCCGGCTAATTGGGATTTTAAAAGTTAATTAGGATTTTTACACACTCTTAATTAGAGGTCATGAAGCAAATCCAATTTTACGGGTAAAGAACCCAAACTGAGTCTCAGGTTCATATTCAGAACCATGCGTGTCTGGTTGTGTTTTAAAATGAAGGAGCGATTTTGGAAAGATATATAATTGGTAGGGAAGTCTGTCCCCTCCACCTCCACCTCCACCCCCCCCAAAAAATAAAAAGAAGATGTAATTTCAAACACATTTCCTGCAATTCCACACCACCTAATCTCTTGGATTAAATTAAGAAACAGCTACCTACACTAGTCCAGATTAGTTAGACTGACTATGGAAAACAAGAATGCATCCAGAACAGTAACAAGATGGATCAGGACACTTAATGGATATTACAAGAAAGTATAATTATAGAAAAAACATTATGTATGTTCAGGTCAAATTTAACCCGTTTTGACATTTAACAGCTGTAAAGACACCCCAAATGTATTTTACTCTGAAATTTTATTTTCCTAAAGTGGCCCAAAATGCACAAAAAATGGACATATTTTAAAATATTATACTTTTGTATAGTTCCTACACATGGTTGTCCATTGAGGCTGTTCTGGGTCAAATTTGACCTGTATCTATTGACATTTCAATCATTATTGCTATGTTATATTTTCATGTCTTAGGTAAAATAGGACATGATATTGTGTGATAGGAGATGTTTAGTGATGTAAAAGCTAAAAAATACACTCTCTCTGCTCTCTGAAACATGAATCAAGGTTTAATCACATTTATTGATCAGTCAGATCCACTATTGATGCTTTCTAAACACATCTGTGCTTCAACATCTGGTATAGACACTTTTTATGAGGGGATTCTTAGACCAGGTCTAAATTAACCTGAGACATATACTGTAAGGTTGTAGAATCTGAACAGTATGCCAGGGTTAAAACAGTAGAAGGTTACAGTCTACTAGAACATATTCAAGGTTCAATGAAGACAAACATTTCATATAAATGAAAAGGCCTTACAGTATAACACATCACACTCTGATTTGGATAATTAAACTTGGTAAAATAATATTAAAACTGAAGGTTGCTATCCTCAGTACTCACAAGGCTATCTCAAAAGCACAAACAAGTTGGATGAATGAAATTGTCTCACAATAACTAATTCCAATCACACCTGTTTATTTGAAGTTTTAGAGGGAGCTCTTCTCAAAAGAACAAAACTGATGTAGTTGTAATGTTATACAGGAGTGAATAATTGTAACTTCAATAGCAGATCTTACATTATCTCAAATCAAGTTCATGCAAAACCCAGAAGGTGAATTTTGCTCCTTGAGACTTAAAGGGACATTTTAGACGAAGTCTAGATCTTACTGCCAAGCACCCAAACCTGCACCTCTGATTTACCTTGTATGAGAAAATACACAGAGCAGCTTAAACTTAAACTAAAGAAAAGAAGTGTAAATCAGTCACTTTCCACTGCTGAACATTTCACTGTGTGTTCACTCTGTTAGTCTTCTCCAGTGTTACATGTCATATGTAATGTGTAAGTGTAATCTGTTACAGTTACTGAGAAAACATGTGTCATTAAATGATGAATGTTGATGATTACAAAGGAGGTTACATGTGAAGTCACACCTTTAACATTTTACTCATTGTTTAATATTGAACATGTTACTGAATACATATATTGATGTTTTTAATTCTTTGAAATCAATATTTTTTTATATTTAGTCAATAAATCATGACGTGGGCTTATTTAGAACACACATGGACTTAAATGGTGTCACAGTACCAATTAAGCTCATGTCAGACTTTTGACTTTTTTCATCAGATATCTTTATTTTATATTCCAAAATCTACATGAACTAATGAATACATTTTACAATGAGAGATACATCTTGCTTCATAGGATAAATAATGGGAACACTCAAAAATTTGAAAAGTCAAATGTCAATCAAATCAAATGTAATAAGTTACATTACTTTGATGAAGTCATTGAAATAGTTACTTATTACATTTTAAATAAAGTAACTAGTAATCTGTAACCTATTATAGTTCCAAAGTAACCTTCTCAACCCTGATCTTCTCCTAACCCAACTCAGATGGTTGTCGAGAAATGTGATGCTGTTTAAATATAATGACCTAATAGTGCAGATTGTATGATGATGAGTTCATTTAAAAGTACAAAAAGTATGCAAGCAAAATCAGAGCTTAGATCCCACTAATTGAATTGGATCAGGCCGTTGTATTCAGGTCCACCTCCACGTGTCTCAGATCTGTATATCTAGAGTGGATCTTGGCTCTTTGTGGATCTGCACCAGCTATATTAAGCCAATCAAATGTCCATCCTTGATTTACCTCACTATGTTCCAGCCTGTTGTTACAGCACTGTTCTCCTGTAAGCACTGTAAGCTGCTGTAACAGCTTACAGTGCAGCATTCTACCACCCACAGACACACACACACATACACACACACAGGTAAAAGTGATGGTGTGTGATTGTAAAAATGATTTGGGTACAGCAAATGACTGACTCTGAATTCTGATGTGCTGCTTGGCAAAAAACACCGAAGCAGTAAACTGTCTCTTTCTCATTGGCAAAGAGCAGCATTATACACAACACTCAGCTGGAAGCTCCTCAGTTTTAAGATGAACTGACCGTGACTTTCACTGTTAAAATACTGGTTTGCTTCATGTCTTCTGCAGCTAAACTTTTATATCACCTCAATCATTTAATGCAATGAAATAAACAGTTATAAATCAGGACATTCAGTATTAAAGTAGTTGTATTAAAGTCCTTCTTCACTAAAAAAAAAAAGTATATTGCTTCTTGCTCTTATACTGTGATGTTTGTGCTTTGCTGGGCGGGTTTGTACAACCATGTCTTGTGACGTCACATCAAATGCACCTTTCTGTGAAGCAGGAAACATATTGTCCCCCCCCCCCCCCCCCCCCCCCCCCCTTTGCACAAATGATGGCTGAGAAGTCAAGCCTATGGTCATACATAAAACTAACATGACAGTCATGACTGTGTCCATCACAACTCCATTGCATTTGTCAGTTATAGTATTGTAGGCATCAGAATGCTGCTAAATTGGTTTGGTTACAGAATCATGCAAATGTGGATTAGTGGACAAACCCGACTATAACATATACACTATCATCTAATCTGTGATCAAATACACAGAAACAACAGCAAGCATTTTCACAGTTATTTTATAAAGTATACCCAGTAGGCATACACCACAGTTTACAATCTGACTGTAACTGCTTTACATGGTATATTTGCGGAATCTGATGCAGTAGTCAAACCTCCACAGGCAGAGTCACTGTTTCTCAACTGCAGGCTACTGCTCTCTACCTAACAGCCTGCTCACACATACACATTCAAAGTAGCTGGCACTCTCTTTCCTGTGTTTCATTGAGCACGTAATTTACATACTCAGCTCTAATTGGACAGTTGTTTTCTTCCATTTCCACTACATTGGTGCACAAAGTTATTTCCATTTTCAAGTCTGTGTACCTCATTGAAACGGTATCTTATTGACTGGGGAAGCCGTTGACTGTCATGATTGACTTTTCCTACATTTGTCTGAAGTGCTTTTATATAACTGAATTGGAGCTAGCAGCTCAGGTGCTAACAGTTGTGCTTCTGGAATCAAAACAAGCACCACTGGTTGTCTTCAGGTTGTCATTTCCACACGTTACGGCAAAGTTCAAGTCTTCAATTGCTGGGGAACGGCACCAGGAAGCTATGTGGAGGTTCCATCCCAATGAATGGCAGTATGTCATATCTTTAGCTGCCAATGCTGTTGTTTAAGAAAGAAGTTGAAGGAAGTCTGTGTGATTTTAGAAGTTATTCAGTCTCTAAACACTGGTCTGAAATGAATGATGATACAACAACCACCTCCGCAGTCTGGATGTTAAAGTGCTGTGTGGTGTAGCTCAATTAACCAGCAGGAATACTTTGATAATTTATTATCTAAATCATCAATATGGATGATTTCTTGCATGCAAATCAGAAATAAACCACACTTGAGCCCTTTCATGCATGAATTATGATAACCTCAGTCAGGACATTTTGCACATATGCTTCTTTTTTCAAATTACATTATAATAACAACAAAATCAACTGATTTACAACCAAAATAGTTACTGCAGATGAAGTGGTGGTGTATGGGATGACGCACTAGTATCCACAGTAGTGGCTGAAGTGCAATTATGCCATCAAAATCCATGCATATAGAAAACAGTTTTTGAATGGCTGTCCACTGTAGTGACCATGCATGAAAATAACCCTTATATAAATAAAATATTAAGAAACACATGATACTATAAAAGCAGAATTTTGGCAGGGACAGTTATGCTTGCAGAGATCAGTAGGGTGGCAGCTCACCATAAGCCCAGTATAGGCAGATCAAACCTGATTGGTCAGAATGTGACTGAAACATAAGCATAAAAAAAAGTTAAATTTGCTTAAAAATGAAGTTTTGTCAGTGGTGTGCAGCCAGGGGCAGCAAGACTAGCACTGCTAGCCCCGTCAAAAATGTATTTTTTCAGTTTTTTCCATAATTAAAAGGTCATTCTGAAATGTATCTGGAGTCAATTACTTGTTCAGTATGCAACTTTATCCAGAAAACGAATGGTTATATTTTGTGGAGCTCAAATCTCCTATGTCCTATAAACGCATCACAGCTCCTTTCCTCTGCTGGGGTCAGCAGTAGTTGCATTGCTAGCCTCTGATCGAGCTGGACGCTGCTATTGGATGTGTAACGTTGAGTGACCGTATCATCAGCCAATCAGATGTTGATGTGTTATTGACAGAACGCCCTAAGATAAGCTTCTAGCGCTGGCCTGGGTGTCGTCATTCAAAAGAGCTTAGCTGATTGGCCCATGGGCAGGTGCGTGATGACGCACTGTCTGTTATTCTGGAAAGGTGATGGCGGTTGATTTAACAGCAAGATCGGTAGATAAAGATATGATTGTGGACCTGCTTCGGGTGCCTTTTTCATCATGAAGGATCGCAGGATGGATTTCATCTACAAGTCATCGGTGAGTGCTAGTTTTTTTTTTTTTACTTTCTCTGGACCAGATTGGCGCTGCTGTTGGGCTAATATCTCTCTCTCTCTCTCTCTCTCTCTCTCTCTCTCTCTCTCTCTCTCTCTCTCTCTCTCTCTCTCTCTCTCTCTTTTGTGAAGTAAATTTAGAACCGGTTTTGGAGCATGTTTGTGTCTGTTATAGAAATTGATTTTATTTTGAAGTGATTTAGAAGTTTCCTCTAAGAGCAGTCGGGCAGTATGTGCTGTTGTTGATGTTGTGTCACATCATGGTATGTGCATTGTAAAGTTGGGCAGTGACCTAAGGGAAGATGATCTGATGGCGATGCTGCACAGTGGTGTCTTGATGCGTTGCAGATGTTGATCAGCTGTCATGTTGGTACTGTTGCATAATAGTGGCCTTACATTGGATTCGCAATGTGTATATATTATAGGACATAGGCCTATATGTGTGTGGCTGCTCTGTTGGCTGTATCGGCATACAATACTTTCTTTTGGTGCTGGCCCTGACTGAAACACCACCGCACGCTACTGAGTTTTGTAGATTATAATTCTAATGCATTTTAATCCTTACATACTGTTCAGGGTCAAATGTGACCAATTTTTACATTTGAGATCTTTAAAAACACCCTACACATTTATTTTAGCTGGACTTTTCCTTATGTGACCAAGAATATACAAAAATGGAAATAAAACACATCATTTTTGTAAATTTTTGTGCAGCTGATACACATTTTTGACTTGTTCTTATTACAAAATTCTAAATCAGCATTCAAACATGTTGTTGTAATCTCTATATTGTATTTATATTCTATAAAATGTTCTCCTAGACCATAAAATAGTGATTTTTCTTTCCATAAATAAACAATATACACTCTTCATTAAGGATAAATCAAACATATATTAATAACTGATGGGGAATGTATGAATGTGAATTGGTGTAGAGACTAATTATCAGTCAGAATATGAACAGTGATGTTTAAGAATTTCTGTATTTACAGAGAAGCTCATCTGAGAGTCCAGAACTGTACACAGGTTCAACAGACTGGCCAGTGAGTGAAACTGGCTCAATGATCACATTCTGTTTTTTAGTGAGTACCAGTTCCTTTGTTTTAGCCACATTAATAACAAGCTGGCTGCTGTGACACCAGGTTTCCAAAGCTTTTACCTAAATATGCAGCTTCACTAACAGAGTCAGTTTTTTTTGTAGAAACCTGTCTAAGGCCATGTCGTCTATAGTCTTATTTTCTATCACATCCCTGACTCCTCGCTGTTGAGTGTCTGCAGTTTGTTTCCAACTTAACAGGAACTATTTCTTCACAAGCCAGGTTGTGCAAGGACCAAAAATGAAAGCCTGTGTTGGCCAACACTGACAACCCACACTACAGCAGGAGATGTTGCTGCACAGGTGTACTGGGCAGATGGATAAACTGTGGTTCATCAAGTAAAGGTTCCAGCACATAACTCACATATTGCCATTTTAAATGTCTGTTTGTGTCCAGATTAGACAAATGAGATGCAGCATGTTAATCACTGAGCTTTGGGGATGTTGTTCGACACATTTTATCAGTCAGGCAAAGTGTTTCCACCTGCTTCCAGTCATGCTAAGCTAGACTAACAATGTCCTGACTCCAGCTCCTCAGTCAATACACGGACAATGATATTGATCCACTCATCTTACTCTGAACAAGAAAGCAAATATCTATAGTCCCAAAATAGTTGCACAATTCCCGTACATCTTCGCTTCAGCCAATAGAAATGTGTCGATCAACACTTTTCCAAAAGTTAGCCTGAGCATTTGAAATGACAGAATAGCTCTTACCTGTTTCCATCTCACTGTGTTTCTGTCTTTGCCTTCATCTCCTCTTTTCCTCTCACTCACCGTGGAGATAATTCAACATGTCAAAGCTGGAGGTTTCCTGCAGTGTTCAGCTATTTTGCCAGCAGCTCTGCTTCTCTACGTAGCCTTGGATGATTTGGCACCGCTGTTATTCACAAACAATACACTGATGGAGGTGAAGAGATGGATAAAACTGTGTGGGATAAGCCAGTGGAACTCTTAGACATTATTGGATAAAGCCACAGTGTGAGAGATGTGAGCATTGAATTTGTTTGAATTTGAGTTAAAAAGAAGGAACAAAAATCAAGTTTGATACAAGAGCATGAGTGATGAACACCAAATCTGACCACTGTGGTTCCCTAATGTCAGTATTCACCAGTTTCATTAATATCCATACAGACAGCTGGACAACAAAATCCTAACTTGTGGTGATGAGTATGAAAAAAACAAATATGAACCTATACATGTGGCATGGGGATGGTAAGTGATTGCAAACACAGCTATTCAGTGTTCCTTCCATTCTTTACACTAACAGCTTAACAGCAATTTTAAGCTGTGTTCAGACCAAGAGTGATGAACGCGACAAAATCGCTCGAGTTTCGATGCGTGACCATTTTGTGACCATCATGTAAAATTTGCGTCATCGCGCCATCGCGCTTGTAGCGAGCCCGCCCATTTTCACTAGATAACAACAACATTGCTTCTTCAATCATCAACCATGGCTGAGATCACTTACTCTTTTCCCTCATATGTGTCCCTGAGGCTGCTGAGGCTCTTCCATTACCTGCAACACACATCAACTGACAATAACGCACGTAAATTAACTGTTGAATCTATGCCGGGAGAGACAGCTGTTTGTTTTTTTTTCCTTCTTCTTCTTCTTCTTCTGTTTAACGGCGGTTGGCAAACAACGAATTGGTGCATTACCGCCACCCTGTTTGTTTTTTTTCTTCTTCAAAACTTTATAAGGGAAAGCCAGCTGGGCTATACGTCATGACGTAAGTGACGTTGGGAGAATCTCAACGCTGATAGGCTATCGTGGCACGGTGTCACGCGATGTCGCCGCAAAAGTTCAACATTTTCGACTCAAGCGATGAACGCGATTTTTCGCATCATTGCGAGCGATTTTCGCGGCATTGCGTGTAACATGTAAACTTGTTGCGCGACATCGCGTCATCGCGCTTGGTCTGAACGCACCTTTAGTCTGGAGCTGTTTGTATGAACAAAAGCTCTCCAAAGGGAGTTTTATAACAAAGTTCAGGAACAGAGACCACGCCTCATACCCTCTCAATTTCCTCTCAAGCAGTACTTAAGTCACACCCTATCAGCTCTATCCCCCTTCGTCTCACTCCGAATAATGGATTCAGAGATCAGCCTGCATGCCTCCGACGACGACGACGACGACTTACTCGCCGCCCAGTCGGCTCTCCCGGTCCGGATCCCATCACCTGGAGTCCAGTCATTTCGGCGACCTCGGCAGCGCGCAGCTGTCCCAGGTCCCCGGGGCTCAAACCGTCCCAGGGGCTCAAGTCCCTCTTCCACGACCACCGCTTATGTCATATGGGATACACCTAGCAGCGACTCCAGGGGACGATCCCACCGACGGTGTTCTAGAGACGCCGTTTCCCTCCGTCACCCCGCTCGAGGTCCCGGAGCCCGGGCCGTCGGAGAAGTCACCGCGGCCAGCAACCACTCCACCGCCAGCTTCCCGACTGTCTCCCGGCTCCTACTGCTTCGGCCTGGACAGTCGTCCGCTTGAAGCAGGAGCTCAAACGTCTGAACATCCGTTTCAGCAACTCGGACCGCAAGTCGGCACTATTCAAACTTTTCACCGACTCGCAGCAGCACACCGGCCTCACTCACCGCAATCCCCAGCCACTTCCAGGATCCCGGCGTCACGCACGCGGTGACATCAACGACGTCATCGCACGGCAGCCTGCCACAGCTGCTCCCCTTCTGAGCCTGTGCACTTCGCAACCCATGCCTGCTCTCACCGAACCAGAGCCGTTTCGTTCCTCCACTCACCAGCAATATTCACTGCCATCCCGTGCACATGCATCCCTTCATCCCCCTCTCTTTTCTCCTCAGGTTCCTACATTTTCTGTCTCTCCTCCAGCGGCCTCCACGGCTCCACCCCCGACGGCTTCCACCTCAGCAGCCCCGACGGCTCCCACCCTGGCGGCTCACGGCCCCGGGGGTGTTTCTGGTCAACCACCCGTATTTCCTGCTCTTTCTTCCTTTCCCCACCCCTACCCCTACCCCTACCCTTACCCCCCTCTTCCCCATATCCCACAAGTTCCTTATTTTTCTCAGGTTGCCACTAACCCACTTCTTCCCTCTACAGCAGATTACGGTACAGTTCCTGGTTACATTCTTCCACCTCATAGCTATACTCTCGCCACTGCCTTGCGCCTCGCGCAGCCACACCCGCCCAACCTTCCCCCGTTCCCACCGCACTTAGGCAACAGATCCTGGCGGGTAATTATGTTGACCTTGCACTTCTCCTTCTCCCCTCCACGAGCACTTCCCACCTCCCCAGGGAGCTGCAAACTTCCATAGGCCCCGTAGAAATAAAGCAACCTCCTTCCCGCTCTAAGGAGCTCACTCCTATAGAATTTGCATTCACTTTTTCACTATATCGTGACGTTCTCTGCACATCTTTCCCTGACCGCAGGTCAGAGCTGGACGAATATTTGTCGTCCATCCTTGAGCTTTCACTGCGGTTCGGAGGTAACGGGTTTTACACCTACCACCTCCTCTTTGCATCCCAAGCAGCAGGCAGACTTAGCCAGTTTAATCAGGGGACATACTGGGGTACACTGGATAGCGAGTTGTACTGCCGTGTCTTCGCGGCCTGCTCTTCCCTTTCACTGTGAAATATGCGGCGCCCCATCCCACCCGACCATGACATGCACACTCGCCGCCCCTTTGCCTAGACCTCCGACAGTTCAGAGACCAAAGCCCGCCACCTTCAGCTTGCCTTCCGTAGCCCCTCCGCTCTCCATCCCTCCTTTATGAAATGTACCGATCATCGTCGCTGCTATCCTTTGGGGGCACGAGTGGTCAACACTGAATATAGCAATACATACTGATAACACTGCAGTTGTAGACATCATTAATAAAGGACGTTCACGTACCCTAGACGTCATGCCCTTCATGCGTAAACTCACCCTCGTGTCAGCTCAACACCAGTTCACTATGCAAGCACACCACATACCCGGCTACAAAAACACTATCGCTGATTCGCTCTCGTTTTTCGTTCCAGAAATTCAGACTCCTATCACCAGCAGTCGATCAACTCCCGACGCAGGTCCTACCATTTTCAGCAACCATCTTCCCATAAATCCTCGACTGGAACACCTTATACGGACATCACAGGACGCCATCCTCGACAGCCTTGAGCCCCGAACCCTGTCATCCTACCTGACAGGGTGGAATTGTTTTAAAACCTTTTACACTGCACGCCGTCTCCCGTTTCCATCACTCGACGTCCTTACCATTTCCCAGCCTGGTAATCTAAGAACTAACTCTGAGATAATAGTCTTGGCCAGTAAAATAGTTGGTTTACCTCAAACCTCTTTGAACCAACTGTTGAGGACGAGGGGGAAAACGAGGAGCATTGTCACTGACAGCTCTCATCCTCTCTCTGACCAGTTTGAGCTTATATTCATGTTTGTTTTATTAGGACATCATTTCACAATACAATTCTTTTCAATACAGGTATTATCATGTCCAATTTTACATTGTTGTAGAACTAACAGACAACAAAAGGAGATAACACACTCACACACACACAAGCACACACACACACACACACAAAAACCTTCACCCTCATCAAAATTTCAGCTTTTAAACTCTAGGAGGCGCTACAGAGTTCCTTTGGCCACCACGGATATTTATACGAAGTTGTTTATCCCGAATGCAATTCATATTTTAAACACTTCCAAATGATCAATACACAATACACACAAAGGAACTGATATGCTCTTATATTTTATACTTTAGATATTTTATGTATTTATGTATTTTAAGAGTGATTTTATGGAGTGTATGGATTCTATGGACCTTATATCATTTCTCGTTCACACAGTGACCACACATGTCATGTGTAAGAAGGTTCCTGATGCTTACAGTACATACAGACACTTTAAATATTTCTAGCCATACCGTTATTTATTTATTTTTCTTGTTGGTTTAGATTTTTTTGCTACTTTTGCAGAGCTTTTTTAACTTAAATTCACACAAAAAATATTTGAATAAAGATGGAGCCATGGAGATTGAACCAATTCCTCCTCCTCCCTGCCTCTTGCTTTTGTCTTTTCCCTGACACTTAATAACACATTATGTACCAAAGCTTCTTTCTAAAGCGTCTTTCTCTCTTGTCCTCTTGCCTCCCTCTATCTCTGGGGAAACAGCACAAAACAGAACAAAAAAAAATCTTTCCTTTAGCAGTGCCCCCCCCATCCTCCCCGCCCCATCCTCCCTACACACACCACAGGCAGCCACACTTTTTAAGCACCGAGAACAAAGAACCAATGCATTTTTAAAGTGTCCGTCAATGAAAACAGTTTTAAATTGCCTGTGTGTGTGCGTGTGTGCGTGTGTGCGTGTGTGTGTGTGTGTGTGTGTGTGTGTGTGTGTGTGTGTGTGTGTGTGTGGGCCTGCCATTCTGCCTCTGTGCTTGATTGCATGGGTGGGTGGGTATGGGCAGATGAACCTCAGAAGATGAGAAAATGAATGAAGAAATTGGTTTATTTTGGAAGGCCGGCGAAAGCTCACATTATTCAAAACTGCAGACAGAAAAGGCCGTTATATCAGAGGAGGTTTTCGGATTGGTTTTCTTATGCAAAAAACGTTTGGATTATTATCGAAGGAGGTCTGAATTGAGGGCAACTGGACTTGGTCCTGATGTTTTGCTTCTCATCCATTTTGAAGAAGCCTCTTGGATGAAAAACGTGCCGAAACGTCTTCAAGCATCTTCATTCAAGTACAGTTACCCTTGATTCGATCCTGCTTGGATATCTGGATGACTGAGAATCTTCACAAACATCTTTGGGTTGTTAATCAAAGGAATTTATTGTAAAAGTTTTTGGCTTGTGGACTTAAAATCACATGTGGTCCTGCCAGTCAGGTGTGGCATGTGGTCCTTTGTTGCATATCATTCCCCATCTTTCTCTCTCCCCTCATTTCTTGTTATCTTGAAAGTAAGGTAAGGTACACTTTATTGATCCCCCTAGGGGGAAATTTAAAATTGACACAACAGTAGCCTTATAATGGTGAAGTGATAAAACATAAAATAAAATAAAACACTATATAAAATAAACAATCTCTAAAATAATCTGTAATTATATAAATCTACAATATACATACATTCCTGATACTATATATAAGTGTGCAATGTTCCTGGGATTAAACAGTAAGGACAGCCTCAGTCTTATTAGTGGGAGTGGGAGGTACTGGGAGCTGTGGTGTTGTTGTCTTCAATAATAACAATAATAATAATAATATACTTTATTTATATAGCTCTTCTCTTTACAATGTTACAAACTGCTTGACAAAAAAATTAAAACCAAACAAATCAGATAAAATAAGGCAACAAGGAGCACTGAGGCAAAGACAGAGGTACAGAAGTAATTCTACATGATGTATAAGTAAATGATGTAAAATAATAGTTTGTAAATACAATATATAGAACAATTCAAACATTTCCAAAAGCTTTCACAAAGAAAGAAGTTTTAAGTAGAGTTTTAAAAGAGGCTAGAGATTTAGTGTGTTTAATATCAGTGGCCATTCTTCTTTCTAATGAAGTTCTACTAAACCTTCTAAAATGTGATGTTTCTAAATGTATCTTTACAGCTCAAAATTATAGGAAAAGAATATGATGTCATCCATGTTTAATACATGAATATTAACAAGAGCGATCATACACTGTGGAACCTTTATTTTGTAAGATATTGTCAATGCTCCTGAACTCACACTGTATCCTCAACAATACTGGCAAAAAGTAAAAGGCAACATTAGTTTGTGCAGTTCAACTTTAAACAGTTAGCAAGGGAGGAAAAGAAGAAGAAGATGGAGCCACAGATAGCAGGACTAGAATAGTATTAAAACAAGTTCGGCACAGTTCCACATTTTGACAGAAGCATGTGGGTTATCAGATTGAAAAAAAAATGCTCAAATTGCTGACAGCCAACCAACATTTCTGACCTGTTAGAAATGGATCTGATTGTCTGACCTTCCCTTTAGGCTTCCATCCACAATGTTGTTTTTATTGGCCAGCTGTGGAGTCAGATTTGAACAGCAAGCTGAATTGTGACCTGCGGGTCTGCCAGTGTTTGTCAGGAGATCATGCTGAAACAGGAAATGCATACTTGAATTTATCAGAAATATGAATGTGTAATCTGACTTTATCTCTAATGGCCTTGCAATCACCCAATCAACAAGTCTTCAACACATCCCTGCTGCTTCTTTACTGTCATCGCTACCTTTTTTTCTTCCTGATGTCAATGGGAAATACAAAACAGTTGCAAATTGCTACATCACTAATGGGAATATACAGTAAATAACGCTTCTCTCTGGTTGTTGTGTGATTGACAGACTCATTACTTAGCTGGTTAGACTTAAGAGAATGGCAGCTTTCCAGCAGAGCTGTAGTAGATATATTTACTGTAAATGCAGCTCAAATTTCAGCCAGGACTCAAACACATCAACAATGCTAAATGGACTGATAAACAAGGTCAATTTAGTGCCGAATCGTTCACATTTTTGTTTATTTTTCCGAATCCCTGCGACAAATGAAATGTAAATTGGCAGTTATACTGGTTTTTTTTTTACCATTTCATTAACCAGACAATTAAAAACACATACTTTACAGCTTGTTGGCATTTCTAAACTGTCAAAGTAACATTTATGTCTGTGTGTGTGTGTGTCAGTCTGCAGTTAAATGGCGGATTGTGCTGTCTGTATCGGTTTGGTACACACAATGTTAAGCAGGTCCTATTTTTGATCAGTGTTCATGCTTCATCAGCTCATACATCAGTAAGCAAACTGACCATTCGGTAACATGTGACTTGTTGAGCATTCAGGTCTTCTGCCACTATTATGGGCCAACAGTGTATACATGACTGTGTGCCAGTAGATATCAATGTGCATTGTCTATCTGTGAAGTGCTTTGTATTGCCCTAAAGTGACACTATGTAAGTTCTGCAATCTGTAATGGAACCTTGCTTACTATAATACACATCGAGGGTTTTTGCTGCTTCAGCTGTCCTTTTTCTGGTATGACCAGTAGCTTGTGATGACTGCTGTTAGCAAACCTTGGGTAGTTAAACCAAGGGTTAACCCTAACCCAGCTGTTGTTGAGAAAAATGATATACGTCAGGTTTCCATCCGAATGTAGCACACGTTTTAACCCCAATATCCAGAAAATCTGCAAATGAAAAGTAATGTGTGCTTCTACGCATTACTGTTATGTGCATATTAACAGTTCAGCTCATCTAAATAAAAGAGTTGGTTGATGTTAATTCTCCAGTCAGGTGTTGTTAAGCCACTGCAGAAGAAGAGGACACAATGAGATAATGTCATTTAAAGAGCAGCGTTTGTGTCCTCATCGCTCCACACAGGTCTAATGATGTTGTCTCTTCAGTGAAGGCTTGAGTGATGTTCAAGTCACATACTTTGTCATCATTAATTCACCAAGTGTGTTTCCATTCCATGGTGCAATTTACTTATAAACTGATACACAGATGGATGGAAACACATATAACACTATCATAGTCACTATAATTGCATATCCATACAAAGGAATGCTCACTTTTGATTTCAATATGTAAATTGGGGAGGTGGAGAAGGCAGGCTTATGATGGAGGTGCTATAGCCAAACGTATGAGGAGGCTGCTCTTCAGGTTACCCTGCAGTCCCACAATAGATACATGTGGGGTAGGTTTCAACTTATAGTTCAGTGTCTAATTTTACACCAGATTGTTGATTTGGACGTGATTTGGTGTGTCATAATTCCAACCACAACAATAACTATGTTCACATTATTTGTTTACTTTGTAGTATAGTCAATGGTGTGCTATATATGTTCTCATATAACTAGAGTTACATCCAGGAAATTGGTTTATATTTGACATGTCGGGCAAACATATTTTCATAATAATATGGCCAAACTGTATGGTTTGCATTTACACCTAGCTGGGGTCCAATCACAATCTGAACAAGATCAACTCCAGATTTGACCATAAGATATACAGCAGATCATAGATACATGTAAGACCTCTTGTAGCATTACTATTCACTTGTGTATTCACTGCCGGCTTAGCTTCAAGATGAACAGGTTGCTGAGCAAAATGAGCCCAACAGCAGAGTGTAAACAGTGAGTGTGGATGATGTGCTGTGGAGCAGATGGGCAGGAACCTGGCTGAGGTGCCACTTGCTGGTGTTTGGGAGCAACGTGAACATCAATTACTTACTGTTCTCTGTTGGCTTCTTGTGGTTTCTGCTGATTTTTGGTTGCAGTCAGATAAAAATACTAGCTACATTTGACCTTAACTTACATTATTTAAGCTCCAATAATCACGTCTGTTGGAGCAACTTCAAATGGAAATTCTATCTTACACAATACAAAAATATAAAAGAAAACCGAAATTTGTTCTAGTAAAAGATTCAAATAAAATGTGTGCATACTTTAGTCTAAGAAAACAAAGAGACGTCTTCGAGGATTATAAAACTTGGAGCATAAGCAGAGATGAAACTCCTCGCTGGAGTCTATTGGAGGGCCAGCCTGGGCGTTCCCTTGAGGCTTCTGTTTTTATCAGCTCAACCAAGACAGGCAGAGTCTTGGGAGCGTATGAATCGTTTCACACCAAAACCCTAATGAATATTAATTCCTTTGTTTGGGACTTCTAAGGTGGTGGCTGATACTCTGACTGGAGATGGCAGCCTGCAATTTCTGAAACTAGTCAAATTAATTCAAGTTTGACACACAAAAAAGGTCACAGACATCAGCACTGTGATCCAACAGCCATTTGTAGTGACTGGATTAAACCTTCAGAAACACATGGACTGAAACATAAATTCAACATAACACTCAACACAACAACATCATTCTTCAAACATGTTTTTAACATTATCAAAAATATAAATGTCTATAAGATTAGAGCACATGCACAAAAGGTTAAAACAGTTGAGGTGAAATGTTAATGATAAAGACTTCTCTAACTCAGTTAATGATAGCAGTGTTGTCACATGGTCATTTTTATACCTCACAGTTACAGTTAGATCATTCTTAAATGAAAGTTACACTGAACAACATTATCATTTACATAATGATTAGACACTTAATTCATATTCAATTCAGATATTGGCTTAACCCTTACATACTGTTCATATTCTACACCCTTGCAGTATGTTCCGGGTCAATTTTGAACTGGTCTAAGAATCTCCTCATAAAAAGTGTCTATACCAGATGTTGAAGCACAGATGTGTTAAGAAAGCATCAATAGTGGATCTGACTGATCAATAAATGTGATTAAACCTTGATTCATGTTTCAGAGAGCAGAGAGAGTGTATTTTTTAGCTTTTACACCACTAAACATCTCCTATCACACAATATCATGTCCTATTTTACCTCAGACATGAAAATATAACATAGCAATAATGATTGAAATGTCAATAGATACAGGTCAAATTTGACCCAGAACAGCCTCAATGGACAAAAATGTGTAGCACATATACAAAAGTATAATATTTTAAAATATTTTCATGTTGTGCATTTTGGGACACTTTAGGAAAAGTCATCAAATTCCAGGGTAAAAGACATTTGGGGTGTGTTTACAGCTGTTAAACGGGTCAAATTTGAACCAAACAGTATGTAAGGGTTAAGAAAATGACTAACAGGGTGATATCACTTCAGGAATGCACTTCAGATTGATGGCAGTCTGTGGAGATAAGTGAATTCAAAGGAGACTCTTCTAACAGTCCAGCGGTTTTGTGGAGTTATCGGCTCCTTTCCCCGGTTCAAATGACCCAAGACTCATTTACGCTTTTAGTTTAATCATTAATTTTGTTTGTTTGTCAGCCGTGGTGTTCTCGGGAGGTCTGGCTAACCTCTCTGATGTCAATCCCCACTGGGGAGTAGAGATGAAAAAAGGGTCAGTTTAAACAGACCTTGGGGGTCCCTGAGAAGGTATTTCTATATTTCATTGTGTTCAGAAAAATTCCAACCAAACAAAGCTGTCCTCCTGCAACTGTTAGTGAACTTGATGCTAAACAGGCAGATCTGAATTAATGGGTAGAAGGATGAATAAATGGATGGTGGATGGAGAGATGGATGACTTAGATGGATTGGACAATTGAAACCTGACCATTGCTCTTAACACATTTCCTGTGTGTCTTAGTATGCACTAATATATTTCCTTATCATATTACACCACATCTTGAACACACACATTCATCTCATCACTCCTTGGTCTCAGTCCACTGCCCACCCCATGTTAGATCTCTCGTCCGGCTACTCTTGATATCTAATCCATTACAAATAACTCTTTGCTTTAAATTACAGTGTGTGATGTAAGTCTGTGGGTTAGTCAGATTCGGCTGTGTAGCTTCATCCATTTCTGTCACATCTGATTACTTTGCCTATAAAATCCATAAAATGGGTCCTCAGACAAACAATTTAGTACAATTTGCTTGCTGAATTTGTCATCATTATAGGATAAAACTAAACTCTATTGATCTCTGTGGGGACATTGGATGTTATAGTGGTAGATAATAACAGGATACAGCCACAATTGCAATATACCTCAAGCAAGAATAAGGTAAAATGTGCCACAGGAGCTTAAAGCCTCACAGTTTTACAAGCCAGACAATCATTTCCAAGATGATGATTCTTCCCTTGGAAAATGTTATGGGAGAAGAGTCTGAGCAAGGAAAATGAGTCGACTACTGGCAGATGTGGAGGATATGTAAAAGTAGAACTGGGGGACTTTTAATAGAAGACACTAATGAATGATAGATGGAATCGGAAGTATCAGTTATTTTACAAGAAAACAATGACTCATTTATATTTTCTCCAAAATTCTTTAGTTAGTTACAGTGTTTTGGCATGTAGAGCATCATCATCATTGTTGTCATCATCATCTGCTTTCTTGGTCCACAGAGTTTTGTACAATACATTTGTATAATTGTATTTTCAGTTCATGGTCATCCAATGACTTCAAAGTGTTTCGCTGTCCAGTCCCATCCAGGATGTTTGAGTGGGCACGGGCTTGAACTGGGCACATTTTATGCGTCTCACATGGTTTCAGTAACATGGGCCCCACATGTAAAGCCCACGTGGGCTGACTGTATGAGCCACACTAGGGATGTAAGTGGGCTAAGCAGGCATGGGCATTAACAGGGCAAATTGTATGGGCCTCATATTGTTTCAGAAACATGGTCCCCACATGTGAAGCCCATGTGGACTGGCTAAATGGGCCCAATTTAAGGTCCATTCTGATCCTACTTATTTTATCCCATTTTTTGTTACATTTATCAGACGTCAAAAGTAATGTGAACTTTGATTACGAGCTATAATTACCACCTGTTAACCAGCAGTCATTTAGCTGCAAAAATCATTACTTCACTAAATCATCCAGGAAAATGAACAAAAATCCAGGTTAATAACAGCAGCTGTGCTGTGAGATCAGCTATATTGACATTTAAAATGAGCGATGAGAGATAGTTCAAGAGGAGTTGCTAAGTAACTGAAATAGGGCCAAAACAGAGCTAGCAGCAGGCAGCAAACAAGCTGATAAACCCACTGTTTGCTATCTGGCTAGCACAAAAGAGAGCTAGAGAGAAATTCATCGTCTAGATATTTTTCTCAGGATTTAGTGACCAGCAGCGTCTGCTGGATGTGTAAGCAGGGAATTATTTGCAAATACATTGGTTACGTCAAATTCATAAGGTGATAATATGTTATGAGTGTGTAGCAAGCTGTGAACGCAGCACACAACTCTCAAGGCACAGTTCATACTTTTTTGGTTCAGCACTCTGAGACGAAGCTGAAATATGTTCAAGTTAGAGCGGCAGAGTGCCGATATCTGGCATTAGCACATCATTGAAAACAACATCACAACACTGCAGACATAAAAAGCACCACACAGCGTCCCGAGAGATTAAGGCCTTAAACACTTCTCCAGTAACCCAAGCATTTACCACTTCCAGCAATGAAGAGAAAAAAAATGGAAATGAGCGGAACACCACAGCTTGTATGTAGGATACTGCCATCAGGGAGCGGGGGAGGAGGAGGAGAGGGAGACAAAATGAGAGTGAAAGAAAGAGAGGGCGAAAATGTAGAGGAATGTATTAAACAGAAAAGCCAATTCACAAATTAAGAAACATTAACATTTTGGGTAAGTCACCTCATTAATTATACAGTGTGTGCCAGTTTAGCCTGTTTCTCTGGCACACCCATATATCAAAAACAAGTTTATGACATTTTTAGTTGTGCCTTTATGTTTGCATTATGTATGAAAAAATCATATTGTTCGGTGGCCATAACATTAGCATGGGCGACCACCGACTGTTTCATTATTGTAATACTCTGTACACAGAAAGCAGTGGCTGTAGGCAATTACAGAAGAGGGGAGGGGGAAAGAGGGAGGGAAGGATCTTGAAACTTGAAGATGTTTTGTGTTTCAAGGATCCTCCACTGTGTAGCAACCCTCTCCTACTTCACTGTTTATGAAACATGAGTCCAGGACAGTGTTGCACTGTGCTTCTATCATTCCCTCCTATGTAAGCATTATATTTATTACATTTTCATGTGAGTGCACATAAGATATTACTTTTGTAAACATGCATTTAAATACAATGAGTAAGTGTAATGTGAGACGGGTCTCCACTAACACCCACAGTTTTTCCTTTAATATCTTATATCTTATCAAACTTTTTAATGGATTCCCATGAAATGTGCAGATATCAGCTTACAGATATGCATGGAGTCAAGATGATGAATCCTAATAACTTTGGTGATGGCTGTTTTCTTCTGGTGAGCCAGCATGAGGTTCATGTTTATGGTTTTGAATAAAATATCTTCCAAACTAAGAATGGAATGTCATGAGTTTTGGTACACACATTCATTTTTCCCCCTCAGGATTATTTGTAATAACTTTGGTGAGTTATTTTTTATCTAGTGCCATTATTATTACATCAAGATTTCAATTGTCCAATACCTGAAAAACTAATAACCTTCCTATCAGCCTCATTGTTAGCATTGTGTCATTAGCACTTAGCTCAAAGCATCACCGTGCCTATAGATACAGCCTCACAGATACTAGCTGTAGAGTCTTTCTAGCTGCAGCAGGTAGAATAGAATTGGACTCAAGAGCAAAACTCACTATAAAAACAGTTCCAATCCAAAGGGTTTAATGATAAGCAGGTTTGCTACATGTGTAGGCAGTCAGGTTAGGCAGAGGTATCAGAATAACAAAAGGCAGAAGACAGGGTCAAAAACTAAACTGGGTCAAATACACAAGGAGCATACACTAGAAAAAGGCTGGGACGATCACAGGAACCTGAAGAGACAGACTGGCAGAGACAAAGGGGAGCACACACACTAAATACACAAGGGAAGGTGAGATAATTAGAGACAGGTGTCTCTAATCAGGGTGGGGCAGGTGATCACACACAAGGCAGGAAATACAGGAGGACAGGAAGTGAAGATCTTTGAAATTAACCTAGAATGCACAAAGTCAGGAACTATATGTTACAGCAGGTAGCAGTGATACAGAGGCGACACAGGTA
Source organism: Scomber scombrus (assembly GCF_963691925.1). Lineage (NCBI taxonomy): Eukaryota > Metazoa > Chordata > Actinopteri > Scombriformes > Scombridae > Scomber > Scomber scombrus. The sequence goes on from NC_084978.1 coordinate 31,378,290, forward strand.
TCACAGTACACAGACTCAGCTGTCGAATGTCAAAACGGTTCAAATTTGACCCTGAACAGTATGTAAGGGTTAAGGATGTTTTTTAAGTCCTGCTCTATTTAGCCTGGTTGAATGGGACTCTGGCTGGTTTTCCCTCTTTATACAATAAACAGTAATCATACTCAGGTGCAGTCCTAAACAAGCACCAAGAGAGCCTTTAGAAGAAGTGGTCTCGGTCCAGTCACAAATACATTTTGGATCGGTTCTACTTCTGATGGGAATGTGATCCAAACTCAATGTCAGCTACAAAGCTGCAAGTTTGAGCTAAACAGCTCTAGCCAGGAGCACTTTGCATGATGGGATGCATATAAGCAAAATCAAGCTTTAGTAGCAGCTAACTGGAGAATGAATCAACATCCATCCTGGAATAACCACATTGTGGTATATGGTTAATAGACTGTACTTATATAGCACTTTTCTAGTCTTTTTACCACTCAAAGCACGTTTACACTACATGTCTCATTCACCCATTCACACACATTCATACACTGATGACAGGAGCTACCACACAGGGTGCTAACCTGCTCATACACACATCACACACCATTGGCATAGTGACAGTCATCAGGAGCAATTTGGGGTTAAGTGTCTTGCCCAAGGACACATCAACATGTGGACTGGAGGAGCCGGGAATCAAACCACCGATCTTCCGATTGGTGGACAACTGCTCTACCTCCTGAACCCCCATTAGTACATTGTCTTCTTCAGATATGGGCAGATAGGACTTTCTTGACCAATCAGTTGAATAAATGGTCTCACATGGCTGTTAGTGACGCATTTTTGGTTCACTTACATTTTTTCTGTGTGAAAAGAAACCAACAGGGAAAATACAACTAGCGTACCAACTCATCCACTGATTTGGAAAGGAACTGATTAATTAAAGGTTTGTAAAAGCACCTAGCTCCTCTAGGCTGAAACTTCCACCAGTCCCTAATCACCATGCTGTCTATGAGCCCAATTAGCTGCACTTGTACCATACTGCCTCCTGTCTGACACTCTCAGCTCTCTGACAACAACCACCACGTTTCTGCCAACAATCAGTATAATATTGGACTGCCTGATGGGGTATCTACTCACTGAAACTCATCCATGAGCACCCACATTAGAATCTGCATCTGAACCCAATCAACAATGCTGTTTCATATGTAAACACAGTCCGTTTTAACCACTTACTGTATATATCAAAATGGTTTTTATTAATTCATGGTATTAATATGCTCATTTATGATGGGCTTTGATGATTCTCACTCATTCATGTTAAAATAATAGAGACTTTGTCACCAGTATAGCCACTCTGAACTTTCAACCTCCTCTTTCAGCGATAGTGCACATTTGCAAATGGATGACCTGGCCCTGTTTCCCCTCTCAGCACAATTGTCTGCATTTCAATCACAACTCACTTTGATGATTTTTTCCCCCTTGATATTCTTTTTTTTTTTTTTTCATTCAGTCTTTGAAATGTGTTTGAAATGAATATCCCTCTTTGTTACTTTGATCTAGTCTCTCTGCAGTTTTGGCTATTGTTGTGAGGTATTGTGCCATCCATTCACAGCTACACACTTCTGTGAGTAGCCAAGCATTGATGAGGACGAGAGTGATTGCCTGGCAAAGTCACACACACACACACACACACACACATACACACACACACACACACACACACGCACACGCACACACACACACACACTAGGCACACGCATGAACACACACACTAATTCATTTTTGTCACATAATCTTTCACATAGACACACACACACACACACACACAAACAAACACAACATGCACACACTTTTGTTCTTTTACTGTATTTTAATTTAATACCAATTAATCAATTAGTCAATTGACAAAATATTAATCAGCCACTATTTTGATGATTAAATAATCAATGTATTCGATTTTAAGTAACAATTAAAAAGACACAAAGTGGTTTCAGTTTCTCAAATGTGATGATTAATTTCTTTCTGTTTTTTCAGACATGATGATCAACTGAATAATATAGCTTTCTTTTACTTTTGGACTGTTGGTCTGAAATAACCAGACATTTGAATATGAAACCTTGGACTCTGGAGAACTTTACAGATATTTTTTCTTTTTTGTTGTTGACATTTTTGGGACAAAAAGATAAATTGATAGACAATGCAACGTGTGGTGAGAGGCCCCAGGTAGACTCTGCTTTATTTTAAGGCGTTCAATTAAAAGAGACATCCATACACATTCATATCTGCAATGAAACATGTTGCACAAAGAATACTCCACCTTGCACATTTGACCAGCCAAACGTAAGTTTATAGGTTGTGATCACAATCTTTCTTTTTTTTAAATTTCCTTTCAAATATTGGCTCTATTGAGTTTTGTACTTCCGAGGTAGATAGAATGTGACTTCAGAGGGAGAGAAAGACTGGAGGATAGTTATCTGCAACACACTGAGGTTCTGACATCACTGACACTCAGTAACTTTGAATTAAAGCAATTTTGGTAAATCAAATCATTTTAACAGTTGGACACCCATAAGTAACTGTTACAGATAATGTTTTGTCTCCAAGCTGGGCGAGTACTAAGAACCAACATCTGTAACCACACATATGTAATGTAGGTGAACTACTGTGCGTTGTAGCGGAAGAAGTATTTTTTTTAATCACTTTTATTTAAAGTAGTAATACAGCAAGTAAAAATACTCCATTAAAAGCAAAAATCTGGCATGAAAAATCATCCTACAGTTAAAGTACTGCAGTATTATGAGTGATGTAGTATGCAGTATTACAGTAAAAGTACTGCAGTATTATGAGTGATGTAGTATGCAGTATTACAGTAAAAGTACTGCAGTATTATGAGCGATGTAGTATGCAGTATTACAGTAAAAGTACTGCAGTATTATGAGCGATGTAGTATACAGTATTACAGTAAAAGTACTGCAGTATTATGAGTGATGTAGTATGCAGTATTACAGTAAAAGTACTGCAGTATTATGAGTGATGTAGTATGCAGTATTACAGTAAAAGTACTGCAGTATTATGAGTGATGTAGTATGCAGTATTACAGTAAAAGTAGTGGTTTGGTCCTCTGACTGATATATTATTATTATGACATCATTAGATTATTAATAGTGAAGCATCAGTGTTAGAGCAGCATGTTACTGTTGTAGCTGCTGGAGGTGGAGCTAGTTTACACTACTTTATATACAGTTAGCTAGTTTAGTCCAGTGGTTCCCAACTTAGGGGTGGGGCCCCCCCAAAGGGTCAGCAGATAAATGTGAGGGGTGGTGAGATGATTAACCATGTGTTTTCAGTTTTTGGACGTTTTCTCTGATCTTTGATTTTTGCTGAAATATTGGATCATTTGAACATTGAAATGAAACCATGTGAGAAGTTTAGAAGGAAAATTCACTAATTGGATGATGCTGTTAACTCATAGACATCTAAATGTGTTTGTTACTTTGATAGTTTGGGGTGACTTCTTTGTTGTTTTACTGGTAGTTTGATGGATGGTGGGGGTTTGGAAGTGTGGGAACACAATCAGCTGCCAACAGAAGTGGGGAAATGTGACTCCAGGTTTGGGGTTTAGGGTTCTGCAAGTGATCACTGAGAAAAATTAGCATCAAGACTGATTAGCGCCTTATCTAGTTCTCCTAATACATTCACAGGAGTCATACACACAAACACACACACACACACACACACACACACACAGAGAAGCTTTAAACTTCGGCCCCATAATGAAACCATTATCAGAATGATTAACCAGCAAGCTGCTGATTAGAAACCGTCTCCTTACAGGATCACAGTTCTATACAGCTGCAACCTGCTGCGGGCTTAACTAAATCTTTAAACCTTTGTCCACTGATAACACACACTGACCTGCAATCACAGCGAAGAAAACAGCAGGAAAACTGCTGAATACATGACACCAGTTAGTCTTGATGTAAACAGACGACAAAAAGAGCAGATTAACAAACTCCTTCAGACACTAAATCCACGAGCAGAGAAAGGAAGCCAGCAAACACTCCCAACAACAGAGCTGCTGATGAGGCAGAGCTGCTGTTGTTCTCCTTTATTTCACCAGATGTACATTTTTAAAAGGAATTCAAGTTGAGTTGTGGGGCAAGCCAGCCACAATATCTGTATTGTCTTCCATCACAGCAGCTGCTGCCTCGTTAGCTTTGTGTAGAAGCTCTAGCTGGCAGAAACTGTCATCGTTTGATTGATAAAACACAACCCATCACCTCAAAAAAGATGTGAAACGTTTGTTGGAATAACACTTCATATGTAGTCTTGGTTAGTTGAACTAATGCCACTAATCCCAGAGCTCCATGGCATACACTTAATATAAATATAGATTCCATCTCAGCCGGCATGTCCATGTGGGCCCGAGAAGGGTTACATATGGAGTGCAACCAAACCTGTGTTTGCCAATGTTGGCTTCAAGTGGGTTCTGAATGGGTTTCAGGTGGGGCCCAACTGGGTGAGTTACACGAGACCCATGTAGGCCCCATATGTTTGACTCGAAGTGGGGTCAGAATGGACCTTAAACGGGGTCCATTTAGCTGGACCACATGGGCTTCACATGTGGAGCCCATGTTTCTGAAACAATATGGGGCCCATACAATTTGCCCTGTTTATGCCCATGCCTGCTTAGCCCTCTCACATCTCTTATGGGGCTCATACAGTCAGCCCACGTGGGTTTCACGTGTGGGCCCATGTTACCACGTGGGACGCGTAAAATTTGCCCAGTTCAAGCCCATACCCACTCAGTATCCACATAGCCCACATTTAACCCATGTGGGGCCTACATGGACATGCTGGCTGAGATGAGAAGGAATTAGATTTCACTTATCTCAGATCCTGTCTCTAGCTACCCTTCTCACTCACCATTGTCTAGTCATATGAATACACAACATACATCAAACAGTTTCATAAAACCAAATGAAAAATGAAAAAGTGCAAGTTGTCCAACAAACGGGTGTAATGAATGATGAGAATGAATGCAACACTAATGGCTGTAAATCAATCAGTGAGCTCAGGTCTTCTTCCTCTCTTTGCTGTCCTTGATCTGAAAAGTTCCTGATTCAGCTGAACAGTGCTGGTAGATGAGGAGAGAACCACTTTCACCTGAACACAGAGTCATGATCACAGCTTTGCTTGATTTTTTTGTATGATGAGTCAGGGGTCAAACAAATGAGGCCCAACTTAGAGATAGATGAACATTTATCTGAATTTGTGTCTCTTTGCTACAATATATTAGTTTTATCTCTTACAGCAGCTTTCTGATAACGCCTGCCTTTCACCAAAACCTGGGATAGGCTTCTAGGCCCTTGTGATGTTGATCAGAGTAGTTAGAAGTTTGAAGCAGTGTGCATACAATCAGTTCCTGTATGTCTTTGTTCACTCTGAACTGCACTATCTGCATGTGAAAGGTTGATCTAAAGAGTTGCTTTTAAATCTTTATTTTAAAAAATGAAGGAAAAAAAGTATATAATGGGATTTACCTTGAAAGTGTACAACTGGAAATATCAACTGAAGTTCATTCATCTCATCAGGAGGAAACAAAGTTATGTTGTGTTAAAACTATTTTTGGGAAACAACGGTCAGGGCAGTAAGTTCCTGGAGTCTTGCTTTTCATTGTTTCTGGACCAATTAGATAACTGAGCCCCAAAGTTTCTCCTTAACTACATAAACTGTTTGATTAAAAACATCTTAAATGAAGCTTAGTGGAAGTTCAGTCAGGAAGACTATCTTTAACTCCTCCATATGCAGACTTATTTCCTGGTTGTCAATGCTCAGGGGGCGTAGTTAAGTCTCAGTTGTCACCTGTCGCTCACGTCTATCCAACTGCACAACGACACACTTTCATCGTTAGCGTACCATCTAGTAGCGCTCTTTTTAAATATGTCTCTCATTCTTTCTGTTCTAGTCTGGCATGCAGCTGTTATGTGCACCCCACCACCTCAACACCTCCACCCAGTCTCCACTGGATCAGCAGTCCCATCTTTTCATCGGTCATCATTCTCATCCGACTTCATCAGCATCACCACCACCAATGTCTGGACTTCACTGGGGGGTCTATCTCACAGCTGTTCTGAGATGATGTCATGATCAAATTATATTCATATAATGAACATCATTATTTTCTCATTCACTTGTTTCTCCTGATTGAGCTCAAGGTCCACTTACTGACTTTCTCCAGAGGCTTTAATGGGGATATATTTTAATGGGTTTTTTTTGTGATTATGTTTTTATACTGTTATGATGTCTATGCTCCCAAAACGGGTCAAAGGTCAGGGCTTCAACCCCATTGTATGTCCCATGTCAAACCACTCAATCAGTTGAACAGTGATCATGTGACCTACCATGTCTCTAAAGTGATGCAGTTATTATTGCATTTGATCTTATTGGTATGAATAGAGATTAAAACAGGGCACAAGGCACGACAAGTCAGTTGCATACAAATGATCTGTTCCATAAAGTCAGGATAAGATAAACATGCAGATCACAGAGATGTTTAATAAGTGCATCATAAGTCTGACGTTAAATGAGTGCAATGCTAAGGAGCTTTTTTAAATGGATAATTTAAAAATTAATAATTTTAAAAATAATTTTTTTTTTTTTAAACATTTTAAAAGGTCCTTGGACATTAGTTATAATAAATAATAATAAATAGTAAGTGATAAATAGTAGTGAACTCAAGTTAAAAGGGATATTTGCTTCACAAGCTGAGGTGTGTTATGTGTGTGTCTGCTTGTTTAACAGTGTTATGGATGTGAGGATAAATTACAGTTTAAAACAATGACTTTTGTATCTCCTGGCTCTGAAGTGATTTCCTGATGGTAACAGTACATATTCATGATGGAGGATGTGTGTTGAGACATATCTAACAAGACTTTCAAGTACAGAATGGTAGCCAATGGTGTGTTTCCTCCTGATGAGCAGGTTGGCACCCTGTGTGGTAGCTCCTGTCATCAGTGTATGAATGTGTGTGAATGGGTGAATGTAACATGTAGTGTAAAAGTGGTCAAAAAGACTAGAAAAGTGCTATATATAAGTACAGTTCATTTACCATAAACACAAACACACACTTGAATAACTTAAAGTAGCACATGCGGCACACGACTGTCTGAGCTGTACAAGTGTGAAATCATTTGTTACTGAGTGAGTAACATGAGTGAGAAGTGAATATTTAGCACAAAAAAGATAAAAGCGAGATGAGTCAGTCAGCAGCATTCAGCACTAACTGACGAGGCCAAATCCTCTCATGCACACCCACTCATTCACACTCCTTCCACACACACACACACTCATCTTGTTATCACGTAATCATACACATCTGTTAGTTGTTAGCAGCCCTGCTCTTCAGTCGATATTTTGTTGCATACAAATGTGTTGTAGCTGCTGTCAGAGCTCTCCCTCATTTGTTAAGCAAATGGTCTTTAGAGAAGCTGATGAGGGCCGTGATGAACGAGATCGTCCCCCAAAATCGCTGAGTGATAATATATGCTAGAGGCAGATAAGGTGTGTGTTTCCCCCTCGTTGCTAACAGCAGACAGTGTTAAATGTTGTTTCCGCTGCCATATTTATAAAATGTATTCTTTTCTGAATGGTATGTCATCAGAATTCCAGCGGTATATAATGCTGATATTGGCGCTCTCATTAAGTAGATATGAGCCAGCAGAGCCATCCTCCTCTCATATGATGGATATGATGCAGGTTGATTGATTGCATTTTAATTCTAGCATTAATCAGAACCATCCTGCTTGTCTATGAGAACACCTTAACCTAATGCAGCACATTAGGTTAAGGTGATTAAGTATGTACGTATATGCATTTATTAAGCGAGCCAGCCTGAAGGCCTCATATGAGAAGCAGTGTCAGAGCAGCTGAGTGCAGTGTTTCATACACTGACACTGAAAAGAAATTTAAAATAAAAATCATTAAAACATTAGAGAGGCATTTCACCATTTTTACACATTATGGTCACATGTATAATGTCAGCTGTCTCTTGTAAAGTCAGTGCTAGACATTTAACAAAAACAATGAAGAGTGAACATATTACTCCAGTTTTAGCTGCACTTCACTGGCTCCCAGTGTCTTTTAGAATAGATTTTAAGCTTCTTTTACTGTTTTTTAAAGCTCTGAATGTTTTTTGGGGACTGGCCTACATCACAGACTCTCTGTCGTTTTACAATCCTACACAAGCTCTCAGTTCATCTACTGCTGAGTTTTTAAATACACACAATTACAAGCACAAGAAAACAGGAAGTTCAGATTTCTTTAATTATGCTCCAAAATGATGGAATAGTCTACCTAAAGCTATAAGAGATGTGAGCTCTGTGAACTTTTTTAAACAACAGCTGAAAACATATTTATTTAATCTGGCTTTTAATTATTATTACAATTATTACTTATTTTTACATAATGTCTAATTTTGTAATTGTTTTTGCTTATTTTCTGTTGTTATATATCTTGTATTTTTATTTTTCTCTGTGAATAGATATAAACTTTATTGATCCCCTAGGGGAAATTTAGGGAATCGCTTTGAGCTACATCACTGTATGAAAGCTGCTCTATGAATACATTGTATTATTATCTGCAAAGAAGTCAATGATCAAATTGATTTTACCAAAAACTTTCAACCTGCACCAGTAATTCCTCTCTTTGGTATGAACAAATTTCAAATAAAATGTATTTTTTCCCCCATATTCAATTATGATGCTGTACTGCTTCAGTTCTACAACAAATCCATTAAAATAGAGTTATGAGGTGCGCCCTGGTGGTCGAGTGGTTAGAGTGCATGCCACATATGGTGCTTTTCAACTAAACGGTTCTAGCACGACTCGACTCGATTTGACTCGACTTGACTCCGTTTTTTTTGTGTTTCCACTAGGGATAGTACCTGGTACCTGGTACTTTTTTAGTACCTGCTCTGGTGAGGTTCAAAGCGAGCCGAGCCGATACTAAATGTGACGTCAACAGACTGCCGGCCACTGATTGGTCAGAAGAGTTGTCGCTGGAAGAGTCATGAGCCGTCCCACACAAGAATCAACTCCCGGCATTTTTAAATACCGGTAACAGCGTTACAACCATAGTTACAGCCTAACGGCTCAATTTTCTTGCTTTGTGTGTGAAAAAAAAGCCTCATACAGCAGCAAGTACACCACTGCCTCAATGTCCTCTGTTGTTTATGTGTTTTGTAAAACGAAGTCACGGCAGTTTCGCGGAGCCGTGCTATGACGACCCCACCCCTGTTGAGTAGGTACTTTTTTGTAATGGAAAAGGTCTGTCCTGGAACCGTACCGAGTCGAGTCGAGCCGAGTAGTTCCAGAACTGTATAGTGGAAAAGCGCCAATAATCGCAACGTCGCCGGCTAGAATTCGGCCAGAGACTTTTGCTGCAGATCATTCACCTCTCTCTCTCCCTGTTTCCTGTCGGCCTCTCTGCCAGATACTATTTAAATAAAGGCAGAAAAAAAAGATTTTTGAGTCAGAACATTTAGATTTGTGTATTTGAAAATTACCACAAATGATCAAAAGCTGAATTAAATATGTCATATTCATTTCCATCTTATACAAATACAAAATATAACATCACATCAATACAGTACAATACAGCACATCATTAACATGCAAATATATCTCACTAAGAGACCACTGTTGACATTTACCTTCAAAGCTAATGTTATATTAATCGTCCTTCTTCATAGCATGTCACATAACAGAAGGCACAAGTGTAACTAATATTAGTCATTGCCCTTTTCCATTGAAGTGGGCAAATAGAGCCATGTTCATCAACAGCACAGCATGACAAAGACCCCCTAACTAAATGAGACCACTGCACTGGCACAGCACAGCTCATGAAAAAAAAGAAAATAAATGAACCTGGCAATCCTTGTGATAGTGGATACAATTATTGTGAACATAGTGTCTTTCCATAGATATCATCTCTGAGCAAAGAGTAAGTATGTACTGGGGTATCACATCATTTAATAAAACAGAATATGCTGACACTACTTAGTGGACATTTGATTTTACCAAAAACGGTCCACCTGCACCAGTAATTCCTCTCTTTGGTTTGAACAACAGTGTTTGAGCTATAAGATACTCATATTGTGACTTGTCGTAGCAGCTGCAAAAGCACAGTTGTAACTAATAACATTATCAATGGCTTTGTTCCATTTACGTAGGTGTGCCAGCAAACCGTGCCAGTGAGCAAAATAGCAGAGCCCTGCAGCTGGCACACCTGAATGGAATGCTGCCATCATTATTAATGTCATTAGATATACCCGAGAGCACCGAGCCAATATGTTTGTTGTGAGAAAAGTCTATTTCACAGATATGACACTTAGTCAACAATGTGTGCTTCATTTATCTTTCTTTTTCTTGACATTTTTGTTTTGATATATTTTTAGCCATCCTGGCTACGTAACACTAGAGATGGAGATGTTCGTCGGTCCACCATCTTCCAGACTGAAATATCTCATCAACTACTAGATGGATTGCCATGACATTTTTGGAGGATGATTTCCTGACTTTACCAGTGTATCAACATTTTCACCTATCTCAGCATCTACAAAATGGATTGTCCCAAATTTTGGTTCAGATATTCTTGGTCCTCAGCGGATGAATCCAACTGACTTTGGTGATCCTCTAGTACCACCATGAGGTAGACATTTGTGTGTTTTAAGTGAAAAAGTCTCAACAAATATTGGATGGATTGCTATTAAATGTGGTACACTGATATTTCCCTTTAGCACCATTGTAGCCGGGATTCAAACCACCGGTCTTCTGATTAGTGGACAGTCCGCTCTACCTCCTGAGACACAGCTGGCCCTAATTTGAGTGTGCATGAGAAATTATTTTTAAAGAGACACACTTTAAAACAATCTAAAATAGCATTTTTTAACATTATTTATATATGTCATTGGGGTGGATTAGGGTAATGTAGGACATTGACTAATGTGGGACAGCTAAGCTTTTTATATTTAATTATTTTAAAGCTAACTCGACTATGCATACTGTTTAAGTTATATTGTTTAATATTACACATTTGAACATACTGGCTAGTATTTTTTTTTACCTATCTGACAATGAAAGCAAAAAAATGATAGGCCTACTAAGTTAAATGACCAAATATGGACATAGACATTTCAGAATGTTTTGGCTGATAAGGCTGCTTGGTATAAATCAAAATATCTCTAAACTAGTGTCCCAGATTTCAGCGTGAACTGTCCCAGATTATAAAATCCACAAATTTGAAATGATTTGGCACAAGGAACATTAATATATGTGCCATTTTCCTTTTGGGTACAATATTTAAAAATTGTCTGCTGATTTAACAAGGAACATCTTGGGGATTTCGTAATGATATTAGGTGTTGATATAATGTATTGGATTCATATGTAAATATGGTAAACAAGTCAGAATTGCAAAAAGTGTCTCACATTACCCTAATCCACCTTACTTCAGATGTGTCTATGGGCCTGATTTACTAAAGGTTTGCGTGCGCAAAAAATGTGCAAGCTGATCTACTAACGCAGCGCACTGATGTTTGCGTCTTTCAACTGTGCAAGATAGTACGCGCTGTCCATTTAGTAGTTTACCATAATGAATCAATATATTAGTTAACCTCTTCCACTAGAACCTGATCACATTTCATTTTGTTCTTGCAGCTTTCTGCTCGTCCAAACTCTCCATTAAGACACAAAACCCTCATTTAAATACTGCTGTCTGCACCCTGTTGCACCTGTTTTCATTTACAGTTATTCTAGTAGATCACCTGCAAAACGCACGCAAACGAGACGCGCAATCTATTGCACTGTCCACGCAATTTAGTACCCACTATTTGGGATCTTAGTAAATCAGGCCCTATGTGTCTTGAATAAATGTTCTTCTCAGTGAACTTTACAGAATGGTCTGGTCACAGTCACAGTGTTGTAGACTAAATTGTTAGAACAATTTGCTTAATAGCAGCGCTATTAAAATCTGAATTGTAAATGTTTCATTTTTTGACCACCTCCATCCTATAAGAGAGTGACTTCTTTGACATTTACAATGAATTCTGTACAAATGCTAAAACTTTAAAACCACTTTTTGTTGTTAACCCCTCCGATGACTAAATTGCTAGATTGGAGCTGTAATTGGTCTTCATTGAGGAACAGTTGGAATAATGGCTTCATATCATTTAGATCCATACTTTGTTTTTTTGCCTAGAGACATGGACTCAGAGGATGGGAAAATTAAGAAAAACAAACATATGGGGCCTACATGAGTCTCACCCAGCTGGGCCCCACTTGAAACCCAGTCAGAGCCCACTTGAAGCCCATATGGGCAAACACAGGTGAGGCCACCCTTATGGGCCCACATGGACATGCTGGCTCGGGGAGAACAAATATGGAAAGTGTGATATAAGTATAGATTTATTTCTTCAAATGAAAGGCAATGAAATAAAATGTGACAGGAAACAAGAGAGAGAAATACAATACTGCCGGGAACTATTTCTGTATCTCCATCCATTGTTTCCTGTTCATTACCGGTGTCTTAACTCCTCAATCGCAAGTACACCTCAAGAGAAACATCTCACTGAAAACCTCACACACTCCTTCACACATCTGAGTTACTGTTCCAGTCTGATGAAGCTCTGACTGTAGCTGGGGAAATGGCTTACAATAATCAAACGCTTTATTTGTGCACGACACAACTTCAACCAAAGACTTTTCGTCGAGGAATTGACAATTTATAGCAAACGGTTCCACTGTTAGATTTGAAGAGGATTCTGCTGAGAGAGCTAATCCCCCAAAACAAAACGATTGCTTCCTGCTTAATATGTATTAGCATGGAAACACATTAAAACCAACAAAACACCAGAGACACTGCAATCCATCCTGAATTTGAACAACAGCATCTTTCACTTTCCCTTCAATTAGCCCTTTTCATCTGAGATTCAGCTCACATACAGCAAGAGACTGATAGTATCCTGTATGTACCAAGACTATGTAGAGAAAAAACATGATGACATTATGCAAGCCAGGCCTCCAAAGAATTTAACAATGAGCAGGAGTTCAGCTATACATCCATTAAGATAAGAACAACAATAAACCAAACTTAAGGAGAGTGATCAGCTAAACAGCATGCATGAGCTCAAAGAAACAAATTCAAACAACCAGAGTAAAAACTGAGTTGGGATAAACACCAATGAAAATGAATGAGCATACACTGTTATGAATATGCAGAGACTGAGATAGCAACCTGAGCATCCAGCAGCACATCACCTGTAAGCATGCAAATATCTTAAATGCCAACAATTCATATTCCGCACAGCAACAAAGCTAAACTGAGAACATGCAGCAGCCAATCACAATACAGAAAACTACACAATATGCAAAACTCCCTAAGAGAAGCTATGGGAGGCAGCTGTGCATTACTTTTAAATGATATTGTAGTTAGTGGTATAGTGGTTAATCAAACTTACATCTGTCAAACCAACCAGTCGGTCGTCATCATATAAAGTCTCATCAAGTCTTGTGTAAAACTGAAAGTATAGTTTGGAAACACTTGTGATAAAGTATAAATCTCACTTTTGTGTCTTGTCCAAGTTTGATTTTGTGTGGAAGAAGCTCATTTTTGTACCTTGTGGTCATTGTGGGAAAAACACCCACTATGACTGTGATTGCCACCGACATTCATGTGTCAGTGGGCATTTTTCTACCTTCTGGCAAGGAAATAAGGGTTCCGTTTCCTGCTATATTAGGAGTTATACAGCCCTTAAAAAAGCCAACAAAACACAACTCTTCTAAAAAATAAAGCTAACAAAACAAGATGTTAACCCAACTAACAGACCTAATCAAATGATACATGAGGGAAACAGAAATACCAGCTGATTAAACCAATAAACACAGTTGTAACGACCTCAGACAGGAAGGAGGACTCAAACGCTTAACTCGAAGGGAATTTATTAAACAAAAAACGCTCTCAAGGAGGATGATAAAGGGGAACAAAAAACGCTCACTTGGAGGACAGAATGAAACAAGGCTTCTCGGGCTGCATGACGGTGACGCTGACAAGACAAAACGAACTGACACAAGACAAGGGAGACAAGGACTATTTGAACATGAGGTAAGGGGACACAGGTGGAACCAATCAGGGGCGGGGTTGACAATCACAGCGGAGGGAAGGCACACAAAGGGAGGAAGTCAGGATCTGAAACAAGAGGGAAAAGGTGAGTACAAAATAAAACAGGAAGTGCATGACAGGACGGGACATGAGTGACTTGACTAAATTAAAACATAAAGGACCAACCTATGACACAAGACAAGACATTAACAAATTTGACGAGACATAACAACAGTGGAAGACAACACTGACAGTAACTTAACCCTTACACAGTGTTCAGGGTCAAATTCGACCCATTTTTACATTTGAGAGCTAAGAAATCGGAATTACAGCATGGGAATTTCTCTTTATCTACTTAGTTACTACTTCTCTAGCACCCCCACCCCATTTGAAATCTAAATAATAGTAATAATAATAACTTTATTTATATAGCATATGATAGCCATACGATAAAAGTGAGTCTTAAGAAGATATTTAAAAGATGAGTTTTCGTACATGAGATCTCCAGGTAGGGAGTTCCACAGCTGAGGGGCCCGAACAGCAAAGGCCTGGTCCCCTCTAGTTACATTTTGGGACATAGGAACCATCAGTATGGCCCTGCTGGAGGGTCTCAGGCAGCAGTCAGGCTCATAAGATGTTAACAAATCATGAATAGAGACAGGAGCCTGACCATTCAATGCTTTAAAAACAATCTGTAAAATCTTAAAATCAATTGTAAAACTCACAGGTAACCAGTGAAGGGCAGCAAGGATTTTAGTAAGGTGGTCTCTTCTCTTAATACCTGTTAAAATGGGCAGGTATGTTTATAGGACATCATACATATATCAGGTTTAAATGCACCTGATGAGGTCTGCTAAACCTTTCAGCTCCTCCGGCCCTGGCAACACGAAAACTTTGCTGTGATCTTTACCCTTTAATGACTGCTGATACATATGCAGTAGAACTGTCAGATGTGGAAATGGACAGCACTTGGACAAACAGTGGAGAATGTGTTGTGCATCATTAACCTGTCATGCAGTTTCAGTGTGACCGCTCAGTCTCTCTCATTGTTAAGCAAACCTCCTCATTCTGACACAGCAGGCAGCCTCAGGCCCACTGCACAGCTGTTTGTTTTCAATGTTAATCAATAAAACTCTATTGGACCTTTCCAATGGAGCCTTATCTGCACCGCTTTTCATTTAGACTATTCAAAATTCCAAAAATGTACAATGACACTTGTGAAAATGTTCCCATTATGTTGCGCTGCAATCAAAGTATAATTTCATAAGCATGGCTGCTCTATTGATTGTAAAATACAGTTGGAATCAAAACAGACATTTTAACAAAAGTGAATAATGCCTTTTCTTCATTTAGTGTGTTCGGAGTGATTTGAAGTGGCTGAATGGCCCATTGCCTTTTGCCATTATGGAAAATCAAATGTTTCTGGACCGCAGCGATTTTATTCAATGTGGTTTTATGTGAAATTATTTCTCATGATCTCTCTCCTCATGTCCCATTCATGCTGAAATGCTTCTTCATCAACCAGGTCTTGATCATTATCGTTTTCCTACACACCCTCCTGCTAGGCCTCATCAACTTCAAACCGCTGCGAAATTGAATGTCTCACACTCCTCAGGGGCTTCTGTGGCTCAGGAGGAAGAGCGGGTCATCCCCTAATCGGAAGATCTGTGGTTCAGTCGCCGGCTCCTCCGGTCCACATGTTCAAGTGTCCTTGGTCAGAATACTGAACTCTCGAAATTTGTGCCCTCAGTGAGAATGTGGGTGAATGTGACATGAAGCACTTTTAGTGGTTGAAAGACTTGAAAAGCGTTATATAAATGCAGTCTATTTACCATTTAAACTGCAGCACTACATCCTGTCACTTTACACTGTGTTGTAAGAATTACTGAATACCAGAACTTCCCATAAAATCTACTTACAGAAAACATCCAGGTGCAGTATCACTGTACAGCCTGGAGAAGCCTGTGGAGAAGAAGGAATGGAGGTGATGACATTTGTGGTGATGTTTGGCATTGCAGACCACTTAACTGTTCCTGATTGGAGTGCATTCTATTCTCTTCAGACTGTGCTGTAATGGCGACCTGAGTTCCATCTGATTATTGAATGGAAATCCACCTTTCATCATGTTCATGTACAATTTGGGAAAGTGCTGAGATACACCACGCACACAATTATATTGTCTGCAGATGAAGGGTAGCAGCAAGTAAGAGCAGTCCACCAATGGCAGAGCTTCTTGATGTCCACAGTTCTATGTTGTCTTTCATTTTTAAAATATCGGATGACTACACATACAGACAGCTTGATTCTTTATTAAATCCTCATCATCTGAGAGTGTCATTTAATGATGGAACCTTCTCTCTTTTACCTTTGGTTATTGTCTGTTAGGACCTGGCTCTGGGAAGAAAAATGAATGAAAGAAAACTGAACTAGATTGGTTTATTGCATACTCAAACAAAAAAGAGACTGTGCCAGAGCAGAGACTGTGGAAAAAAGGCCTTTTTGTTGGTTGCTCACCTGCCACTGATTGGACATGGCCAATGATTGCGATCCTTATCTCCCTGAAACAAAGGGCAGGTACACAGACAACCCCCCCCCCCCACACACACACACACACACACACTCTAAAAAGGAAGCCTGAACGAGGCGGAAAATTAATTCAGAGTTGTTAACATTCTGCGACCCAGCCAGCATGTCAATGTGGGCTACACATGGGTTAAATGTGGGCTACGTGGGTACTAAGTGGGCATTGGCTTGAACTGGGCACATTTTGCAGGTCCCACATGGTTTCAGTAACATGGGCCCTACATGTGAAGCCCATGTGGGCTGGCTAAATGGGCCCCATTTAAAGCTGCAGTTGGTAAGTCTTATAAAAGTAACTTTTTGTCATATTTGATAAGACTGTCACTATGTAAAGACAGCATTACATGATACTAGTAATCTGTAAAAAAAAAAACAAAAAAAAAACAGGCTCATTTAGCCCCACCTACTGCTCCTACTGCAAATTGGCAAATTGCCAGAATCCACTGAGACCGAACAAAAAGAACCAATCAGAGCCAGGATGGTGTCTGATGGAGTGTCTGACAGCTGTCAATCACTGCTCACGCACACAGCCCCCTCCCCCTTCCTTCTCAGCTCGGTCAAGCTCATATCTCCGAGAGCGGCTTCAGGAGCGTAGAGAATGTAATGGCGCAGCAACAACCATCAGCGAGGACAAAACTACTGATACCTCCGCACGTCGCGTGACCACGCACCCCCTCTGGGGGAGGGACTTTGGAGGCAGGGCAGGAGTGCAGCGGAGAGGGAGGGGGAGGGATCTGAAAGTTGTACTTCTTATGGAGCCTACATGGGTCTCGTGTTAGTCACCCAATTGGACCCCACCTGAAACCCAGTCAGAACCCTTTTGAAGCCAACATGGGAAAACACAGGTGGGGCCACCATGGAAACTGCGGACAAACCCACTTGGGACCCATATTTGCAGCCCAAATTGAACCCTTATGGGGCCCACATGGACATGCTGGTTGGGATGATATTAACATATAGGTCCTGGGGAGGGTGTGAGCCAGTATGTGATGCCAATAGAAATACTTTACCTTGCATCTTGGGAGCACCACAGGCCAGCCGTAAGTTCCACAACATGGTTAAGGCCTAGATGAACACAGTGCCACTTCTAATGGAGCTTAAAGCTACGTAGCATGAACTCAAGTATTTCAGTGAGCAGTATTCTGCTGCCAGCCAAAATATTTCAGCAAAGCCATCTCCAAAACCTGAACCATAGTTTCTTTCATCCTTTCATGCTAACTCAAAACCAAATCTACTGAAGTTTAAGTTTAAGCCAGGAGTTTCAGGCAAAATAGAGACAGCTGCGCTCCCCCACCACCCAACTCCACAGAGAGATAACTGATACTCTTCCTGTCTTCTGTTGAGCATTTTCTTTCTTTCTTTTTTGTTTCTTTCATCAATATTGTTGGCAAATTTGTGTTCCAAATTAGCTATTATCTGTTCCTGTTTGCAGTGTAGCCATTGATGTACAGACAATCACTGGATGTATCGTTGGATTACTTTGATACTAAAGAAAACTAAAGATCGTGATGATTCTCAGGCAAGTTCTGACGGGGCTTTCATCTTTTAAGTCTAAGCATTTATGGATCTTTATTTATGATTGCTATTGGAGATAACAGTGTCTTCTGGAAGTATAAATCCAACACAGTCTCACAGCAGTTTGTGAAAAAGTCATGAAATTAAAACTATAGATTTGTGCACATGGACACAAATTGTCCAACTTTCAAACTAAAATATTTCAAATGAAGTTTATTTTGTGCCTACCTCAGATTTCCAGGTTTGTGAGATAGTGAGTTGGGTGGATGGCTCAATGTATCAGTGGCAAATAAGTGGACTTTGCTGCAGGAGACGTATTGTTTTTCCTAGACGAAACCACATTTTTTTGTTGTGGTGTTTATGTTGACATGATGAGGAAAGTTACTTTAAGGAAGTAACATTAGTAACTTCATCATTTAAATGATCATTTCAACCCAAACCTTAATGTAGCGCCCTTAGCCTTACCACTTTAAGACCTATGATAAAAGACACTAACATTCATCTAGGTTCGGAAATGGATACCTTGAATTATTTGATTGACTCATGAGGGGAGAGTAGATGTGAAGTTGAACAGTGACAACCTTTATTGCCTTAGCAACAATAATGAGGCAGTGCAAGCAGTTGTAAAAAAAATAAAATATAAAGATACAAAATAGAGCTCTTTCAAAGTGCAAAAGAATGTAAAATAAAATAAATAAAACAAAGTTCAAATAAAGTGTCCTTTCTTTGTGAAATCTTCCTACTGAATTAAAGGTCCGAGTTTGTTCCCTTTAGATGCACTTTTCCTTTAAGGGAAGGAGATGAAGTTTTCCTTTGACCATTTGTGTGCACACTATTTCTAACACTACCCGGGTAGTTTTAATGTATTATTTCTTATCTGGTTCCTGAATGAATGGAATGAGCAGATGGACCAGATGTCCTCTGTGGTCGGACCCACGGCTCCAGTGACTTCAGACCGGGGTTTTTTTGTCAGTGGCTCAATCACTTTCATCTGCCTTAAAATAGCAACAAGCCACCAATGCACCTGACCACACCTCATTTTGAGACCAACCAGCCTATGGGTGCACAGACCGGTGCAAGTGCATTTGCTATTTAGACGACGTGGGCGTAGGGTGAGGGGGGCCCCATATGTTTCATGTGATTTACATTAATCTTTCTCTAACCCAACCCAAGTGTTTTTTATGCTTAAACCTAATCAGACCTTAATCACAGTGCTGTCACACCATGAAACATCAATATTTTCTAACAGTGATTTGTAACAGTTTGCGACTCAACTGACAGTTGAAACACATTACTTCTAATTGAAACACATCAGTTTGGAAGTCTTGCTGAGCATTGTGGGTGGGGGGGGGGGGGGAGAGGGAGATTTTTCGAGACATTTTAGAAAACAATCATTTAGGCTGCCAGTATATTATTTTTCTCTTATTTTTCTTCACAAATATGAGATGAAAATAATAATAATGATAATAATAATTTGATTGTTATAGCTCTTTTCAAGCTAGGAGCACAAAGTGATTTTGAGTGCAGAGAAACAAAATAAAAAGACAATCACAGATAAAAAAAAAACAACAGCATGAAAGACAGTTACAAATAAAATCATTTATAAGAAACTGAAGAAAGAAAGAAACTGGTAACCAGTGCAGAGAGGTGTATCTGTGGTGATGTAAGGTATGTTGCTCAGTCTGTGTTATAGTAGTCCAGGCATGAAAATTTTTCCCCCATTATTGTTAAAAGATAACATCGCTCAGATCCTGAGTTTGTAAAAACATGATTCGATGAACATGAGGGGAACTCCTGAAGGTTTACATTTGTCCAAAATAATCAGGGTACCATGATGATGGCCTTTTGTTCAACCTGGTTTCCACATGCCAAAAAAACAACTGTAGTGCAGGTGTTGATAGATTTGAAGGAGGTGTTAAGAATGCAAATGAAGCTTAGCGAAAGTTCAGACAGGAAGACCACTTTGTATGCTCACATAGTTTTATTTCTCATTCTTTAGTCATCCTGATCCTTCTTACAGCTCATACTGATCTCTGTCAAAGCTCATTTTCCTTGCTGTTATTTCTGGAGCATCAATTAACACATCACCTGTTCAAGTCTAACCAATAGCACAGTGACACACCTTCATTGTCAGCCTATCATATTGCAGCTGTCTATTTAAATGTTCTCCCTCTCTGCTCAGGTGCTCTCTTGATGCTGTTTTTTGCAACCCACCACCTCCCCATCACCACCTCCCCATCAGCACCCAGTCTTCAGATTCCTCAAACAACACTTCAACTTCATCAGCCCGATCAGTTTCAGCCTTAAGATGATTTGTTGTGATCTGGCCCGAGATTGATTGATCGAAGTCATCAGCACCACCACCAGTGTCTGGACTCCATGGAGGATCTATCATGCTGATGCTCAGGACTTACGTCCTTCGATTCAAAAATTCTCCCTGCAGAGTCCAAGCGCCAAAGACTATGACAATACCTAATCATCAATATCATCTGCATAATAAACATTATTTACTTTATCTCTGGTCTCTCCTGATTGAAATGCAGATCCATTAGCACCACCGCAAGCATCTTATCAGTGTGAGCTTATAGACCTGAAAAGAATGGCAAACATAATTCTAAAATATTTAACCTTGTTAACCTAATCACATATAAACTACCATATTCATTTGAAGATACTAGAAATAAAACCTCTACATGCACATCACTACAGTCACTACAGTCATACTGTATGTGACAGTCAATTGTTTTAGAGCTTTCATTTCTAGCAATAAATTGAGGCACAAAACTTATTCTAAAAGTTCATTTTATGCAACAATATGAAAATAAAGGATCCAGTAAATGTGGAACTTTGAGTTTATGTATAATATGATTTGTAATGTAGCAAATCTGAGATTTGACAAGTCAACTGGCAAAGTAGCTTTTCTGCAAATTTTCCAAAATGCAAAAATGCATGGGTCAGATGTTTGTGCACTGAACAAGAGATGAAACAATAACGTTTCTGACGCTGCAACAGAACATCCATAGAGTAATATTAATGTCCAGTCCACCAAATCCAACTGTACAACTAACTATATGCACATACTGATGTTGTCAAGGCAACATGTCCAAAGCTGACAGAGGATGCTTCAAAAAACAATGTGTAAACACTATTACATTTATGCCAAAAACAGATCAAACTAACAATCAAAAAAGTCACTTGTCAGAAAGTAAAACCCTGTTAATTCAATCTGTGCAATGTTCAACCAATCACAACACTGTTTCAAACACTGACACTGAAGATTTTAACACTTACATTTACTTCAGGTCAAATGTTGGTCTTTAACAGTATTAAAAACACCTTAAATTAAATTAGTTTAGCCTTTAACCCTTGTGTCGTCCTCCTGGGTCAAATTGACCCCGTCTGTTTTGACCCTTCCTTCCTTCCTTCCTTCCTTCCTTCCTTCCTTCCTTCCTTCCTTCCTTCCTTCCTTCCTTCCTTCCTTCCTTCCTTCCTTCCTTCTCTCTCTTTCCTTCCTCTCTCTTTCCTTCCTTCCTTCTTTCCTTCCTCCACTCCCTTTCTTCTTTCCTTCTGTCCTTCCTTCCTCCCTCCCTCCCTCTTTCCTTCCTTCCTTTCATTCCTTCCCTTCCTCCCTTCCTCTTTTCCTTTCTCCCTCCCTCCCTCCTTCCTTCTCTCCTCCCTCCCTTCCCTCTTTCCTTTCCTTCCTCCCTTCCTTCCTCCCTTCTTTCCTTCCTTCTTCCTTACTTCCTCCCTTCCTTCCTTTCCCCCTCCCTCCTTTTCTTCCTTATTCCTCCCTTCCTTCTTTCCTCCCTTCCTTCCATCTTCCTCCCTTACTCCCTTGACTTGAGGACAACAGGAGGGTTAAAGTGACAGATATAGACAAAAACTAGGTTGTTTTCTAATGGCACGTGGACTTGCACATATATTTGGTGAGAATGGCTCTATATTACCAACTCTGAATAAATCGGTAATTTTTCCGATCTTTTGTTGTAAGTATGTGCATACAGTACTCTTTTAATGCATTACAATGTTAAGAAGTTTCATATTTTGTTTCAGTGTGTGCATCCAGTCAGTGCTACAACAACCAGTGATGGTCTCAGTGTAAACAGAAAGTAGCATTTTTATAAATGAGAGCACTCACTAGGAAAGGTTGTCCTTTTCCCTCTGATTCATTTTCTGGTAATGTATAACCCAGAGAATGAATAAAACTCATTCATTTCAAATTGTAAATGATAATATTTTAATTCATCCTTTTGAGTAGAATTAATATTTATATCACATACTTCTCTCAACCATATTACTGTTAATGTGTCATTATGAATTACTGCCCAACACTCACAGAATAGACACAATACGACCTGAATAATAAAACCCAGGTTGAACGACACAGAATTTTCTTTTAACATGCTGTGTACGATTTTACAATTTGAGTGAAATGGTGTTTTCGTGGGATTTCTGTGTGTTTGTTTTCGGGGAATGGAGCGGTGGAGGAGTTGTTTCTTTTTTATGTGTAGGTAAAAAGTAGTTGTGGTCTTAAGGCAACATGGGAAGTCAATAAAAGCTTTTATTTTTAGAGACTTGTCAACAGTTTAGGGGTAAATCCTCCAACTCATAAAAAGACAGAATAGATAAACAGCACAGCACAGCAGTGAGAATTGACTTACAGGAAGGAAAATGAACTCTCGTTCTTTCTTCTCTCCTCTCTCCTTTGCCTTCTCTTCTTTCTTGTCTACCAAATGACAAAGCTCCTCTGTGTCACCAAGTGCTACTCAGGTGTCTCTGTTTTGACATTTTTGTTGCTGTGTGGCTCCGTACAAATCACAGCAGTTGTCAGCCATGGACAGGGTGGGTGGGGGGGTTAATTGGTGGGGCATCAGGTGACAAAGAGAGATGCGGAGTGAAAGAGAAGCAAAGCAGGAGAAATGGAGAAGAGAGAGAGAGTCCTGGTGCCACATGCATAAGCAAAGCATTTATACATACATTCATTCAACATAGATCTGTAAATGCCAATCAAAATGCATTTATGACAATTCTTTCCATTTACTTTAAGATGTTTTTAAGATGTTGTGATTTGGTGCTATATCAATAAAGATTGATTGATTGATGTTTTTCCATTCAGAAGTTACATTTTCCAAACAGTCAGGTCTAATTATTAATTGTTATTATCTGCAAAATGCTCAAAAACAGCAAATATTTACATCAAACAACACAACTCGTGGTCAAATTAATATTGTTTGAATCAATCAGTCATTACACAGTGGACACAATGTTTCCTTGTCATTCTTTTTTCATACTTTTCAAATATAAATAAATTAAACAACCAAAGAAATCTTATGGGTGGAAATATTCCCCCCAAAAAAACAAAATAAACAGTTGAAATACTGAGAATTTCACATTTAGTCCATTTGTTTCTGATGATTAGGTCACAAGTCCTCATCGACATTGCATCGGATGTTTTGGAAAAATCTTGCATGGCACATCCATCCCTGCACCTATTGCCAGGCAACCAGCATCTATTGCCTCCAGGGGGGACATCTGGTCATATGGTGTTGGATCGTATCACCTTCCAACTCCAAGCAGAGAATTCCTCAATTGGGTTCAGAAAAGCAGAGTATGCAGGGAGGAAGTGCATCATCATACGGGGCAGAGCTGCAAAGCATTCATTCACAAGGAGAGAGCAGGTGGGTTAGGGTTAGGGTTAACATTGTACCAAATGATAACATACAGAGTGATGGCAGATCTTACCAACCCTCTCTGTTCAGGTGGAAGCAGTGTCTCATTCATGTGATGAGCTCTATGTGGACAGAGAGCACACATGGTGACATCATGTGACAGTGACCCTCTGACCAATCATGGTTACATGTAACTGAAAGAATATATACTGGATATATACTGGAGTCTGCACAGCTGCTTCATTCTCACATGGTTTCATGTAAAGACTCAATCAATAGTACCAAACTCACACTGTTCATATTTCTAAATGTTCCTGATCAGTAATGAACTCTCAGTCTGATCACATGGTTTGATACGAGCAGTGTTCATATTTCTAAATGTTCCTGATCAGTAATGAACTCAGTCTGATCACATGGTTTGATACGAGCAGTGTTCATATTTCTAAATGTTCCTGATCAGTAATGAACAGACAGTCTGATCACATGGTTTGATACGAGCAGTGATCAGTCTTTCCTCTGTCAGCAGTGTGAGCTCATCTGTTGATTCTATGAAGTTAATGCAGAAAGAATGTTAAAGTTGACATGATGAAGAAAGCTGCAGTTTGTTGGATAGATCCAGTAAAGCTGGAATACACAGAGGTTTACAGTAAACAGTGTGACATTAGATACCACAGTACTGTGACTCACAATGGACTGGACTCTAAAGGACAAGCTGTGATTGATGACATGATCAATAATTGTTGCCCACATTTCATTTGAAACTTGAGCTCTATTTTCTCCTCCACCTTGCATACACACTCCTCTTCCTCAGGCCTCTCTGTCATGGCCTCTTACTCTCCTTACCTTGGCCTCTTTGATCCATGCGTACAAACAGCATCACAGAGGAGGAATCTGTTATAGATGAATAATGAATGATTGTTGATTGTAGAGCTGTGCAAAGCAGTTTCACTCAGCTGCATTAGAGATTCAGAATAAAGCAAGTCATTTATATCAGGTGTGAATAGAATAAGAGGCTGTTTGAAATAAAGACAGACTAAAAATAGCCTGTTTTGAAAGAGGGTGTGAAAAATGTGTAAAATCAAAGAAATAAGTGTTAACACATTCGAAAGAGCAGACTGTTGTGTTAAGAAGGTCATGATGCAGATTAAATGGATCCCAGTTTGGAGAAAAACTCTGCGGTAACATTATTTAATTACTTTTGCGTGATTCATTTTATCATTCTTTTATTAACACATTATTTTATCCTTAGCTGTGTCACACTGTGTAAAGTCTGTTTAGATATGAGTGGTACAAACTAATCATTGATTACATATCTGAGGCTGTGCTATCAGTGTGTGTGTGTGTGTGTGTGTGTGTGTGTGTGTGTGTGTGTGTGTGTGTGTGTGTGTGTGTGTGTGTGTGTGTGTGTGTGCGTGTGTGTGAGAGAGAGAGAATGTGAATGTTGGTATGCAGCATAAAGCACTTTGAGCTGTTCTGGCTGGTCTGGCTGTTGGAGACCCTCGTCTGTGCACAGGGCCGCCTTAACCTAATGTTAGGCCCCGGGGCTGAGAGGTTTTGTAGGCCCCCCATCCCCTCTATTTATAGTCTCATTTTTAAAAAGTGTAATATCTAGGTAATCTACATCCAGTGGCGGCTGGTGACAAAAATGTTTGGGGGGGCGCCGTTTGATGGTTGGTGGTCCTAGGGTTAGTGTCAAACAAACCGTAGCACCACTTCATACTGCAGCAAAAAAATAAAATAAGAAAGGAAAACCAATCTAAAAACAACACAACACACTATAATGTTCCCTGGTTTGTCCCAGTATGGTATCTCTGACCCACAGAGAGAGGAATGAAAAATTATAGTTAGACATGATAAAATTCACTCACATCACCTAAAGATACCAGCAGTTAAAGCAGAGTTACCAATAAGGTAATATGCTTAAAAAGAGACACCACCTATATTTTAGTTATTGTGTCTTCAGTCCTGATTTCACTGTAATATGTTAGTTGTTGCAATACCTAAACATGACAATAGATGGCGCATTAAGCACTATACACAGCTGTGTTTAAGCATAACTTATTTAACTTATTTTAATAATGAAATGTACCCCAAATCAACTGTAATAGTCAAAATTACTTCCATCATTTCTTATCCTGCATTTATGCATTTTAATTTTCACACTTCATAGTTTTGTCTTTTATAAAGTATTTTTAACCATTTACAATATTAATAAGAGGAATGCAGCTACTACCTGATCTTTTATATGTCCTGTTGGAGCTGCTGGATGCAGCCACTGACTGAATCTATATTCCTCTTCTGGAGCTTGGCATAGCAGAGGTCCACATCTGGCCAGATGTGGTGAAACAGCTGCAGACAGAGCTCAGCAATGCTAAGTCTGCTAAAAACAACTTAGCTTCATGCTATTGTCTTGATGGCTGAAGCTTTGCATTTTTTCAGAGAGATGTTTTAGGTCTCGTTCCCCTGTCGTTGTCCACAACGTTTCGGTGCTGACACTTTGAAACAGCAAACAGATAAAGCAATAAAAGGAATAACTCACACTGCATCCAGCTAGCCAGCTCCGTTTATCATAACAGCAGCGGGAGAAGCTCCGGGTCTCAGCTCGTCCTCCACCTGCTGCTGCTGGAGCCGGTCCGGTCTAAACTGCTTTATTCTCTTATTGTCTTCTATTTAAAGTCTTGTGAAATTAGGTTTTTGTATAGAAATGACCAAATAATCTTTCATTTCCGCGGCTCCACTTTAACGTCATCTCCTGAAACTACAGCTGACTGGAGGGCGTGAATGACAGCCAGAACTGTCCAATCACATTACATTAAAAGACTTAAAACATCAACAATTCTCCCCCTGAGTAGTTTGCCTCCTGGTCCTCTCTCTGGGGCTCGTGTGCTCCCCCCTCCTCCTCCCCTCCACTGCTGCGGGCGGTCCGCTGCTCCTCTCCAGCTACATCCACCTACGCGGCCTGCGCCTCCTCTGCTCCCTCTGGTGTGTGATAGCGAGCTTCCCCCGGTGCTGGGTCCATCTTCAGCAGCAGCTGGTTTAATAAATCCGGTGAGCTTTGGGATGCTCTTTAGTCATTCTTTTTCGCGTAACTTTTCTTAATACGATTTTTTTTTTCTGGTCACCAATCTCAAACGTCCTCCCCGACATTTTCCACTTAATGTCACTCAATCATAGAGGGACACACCCCAAAACTAACTATAAACATTCTGATAGGTAAACCCACGGGCCATTGGCTATGGGGCCACGTGGGTCACCCCTCATTTGGATCAATCAGCAGCCACGTAACGTGCAATTAGAGTGATTGACAGAAAACCTGACAAGTTACAAAACAATATGACCTTTTCAGCTCATTATGACCCTGAATTTGGGAGGCCCCTGGGCTTCAGCCCAGGTAAGCCCGTGCATTAAAGCGGCATTGTCGGTGCACCACAATCAGTAAAACAACACTTTTTAACAGATGTGAAGTCTTCATGAGAAAAATGAGGAAAAGTTTACTTTAATTTAGAGGCAGCAGATGAATCTTAGGTCTTATTATATTTAAATGTTAAATATGACATCATTGCCTACATATTACTACTTTTCTAAAATACGTTTTTGACTTTTTTCTGAAAATATCTCATTTTCATTCTCAAAATCTTGAATGAGATTTAATTATTTCAGAGGAAACAAAATAATGGTGTCATATTATGCAGATATACTAGTTATTAGAGTTTAGTTAGCTAGATAGATTATTCTAATGATATCAACAGCAGTAGTTCAAGATAACCTAAACTGAACGTTAAGCCTGACTTCGGTTAGCCATAATCAATAAATACAATACAATGTATTGCTTTGAGAAGAACAGCTAGATACTCTACTGCATGTTTGAGATGACAACATGACATTGAACCAGGCTCAGGACTATAACAACAGAGAGAATCCACACACATGCAAATGATGTTCATGAAGTTCATGTTCATGTTTCATTATAATACAGAGATATGGAGATGGGGGAAGAATGAAGATATGCTGTTTAATGTGTCAATCTACAGTGGTGGAAACCATGTGGAGGATGTGGAAAAAGAGAAAAAGTGCATTATGGGGGCTTGTGACCCTTATAACAATTCACATTTCAATCTGATCATAGTTTTGTTGAATATATACAGTATATTTAAAACAAGACAAAATTAAGGAGTACTTTCACATTGAGGGGCACTTATATTTGTACTACAAAAGGAAATGAACTGGCAAGTGCGCATACTTTAGCACCACACACACACACACACACACACACACACACACACACACACACACACACACACACACACACACACACATACACACACACACACACACACACACACACACCTGCTATAATCCCCCAAGCTGATGCTGTGAATATATGTGTTATTAAGCAGCTTCCTTGTTAAATAAGTCTATCACTGTCTCCTCCAGAGTATTAGCCATTAGCTTTTTATCCTCTGCTGGCCTCCTGGGAGCCAGAATAAAAAGGAGTTGGGAGAAGCTTCTTAAATGTCACAGTTTCCCTCCCTTCCTCTCTCAGGTTTTTGTGTTCATGCATGCATGAACCTGTTTTCTTTTTGATTTTTACAAAGCATACAGGCTCATTAGATAAGAAGTGAAGAGTGTGTTTGCAGGTGTGTGTGCTGGTCATTACTGGATGTCAGAGTCCAGGTGAGGCTCTCTCTCTGCTCTTTTGGTGAGGAGCATCTAACATCATGAGAAAAGGTCGGAAGAGATGAATAGCCTGAAGAATGCTGAAACATGTTCACATGTCACACACGTGTGTATGACATTTCACCTTCAGACAAACACAGACAGTCAAAACACCACTTTCTACCAGCTGATTGGAAACAGCAATTTTCAATCATGCAAATGACAGTTACATAAAGTATTAGATGTGTATGTCAAATCAAGTCAGGTTATTTTTATTTGTACAGCCCAATATAACAAATAATACATTTTTCCTCAGGGGACTTTACAACCTCTATGGCAAAATACAACTTCTCCTATCCTCATGCAATTAATTGAAATAAGGAAAAAATGAAGAATCTTCAGGAAGAGCAACAGAGAAGGAACACTCTCACAGGATGGACAGATGTGCAATAAATGTTGTACAGAAGGGAACACAAATGACAGAATACAGCACTGCACAGGATAACTCAATTATAATGGATTTATATGAACAATGTGATGAAGAGGACACAGAACAGCTTCCAGGTGCCCCTAGAATAAAGTAGGACCTGAGCCTTGCGACCTCCATCACCAAGATTAGACTCACATCACACCATTCACATACATGGAGTCAAAGGACAAGCAAAGACATTAGTCTCACAGGAGAGAGAGACGGATAAAGATGTCATTCAGAGAAAGAAACGCCCTGCAGGATGGGGAACTGGATCGTAAACCTCAGGAAAGGCACTGACAGCCAGGAAGCTGTTCCAGGATGGCTGATGGTCCAGTAGCATGTGCCTGAGAGACAAAAAGGACAGGAGGACGAAATAGGAAGAGTAGGCACACAGCTCCGACACTCACATGCTTGTGGAACACACAAATGTAAGGTTAGAGAGATGCAGTGATTATCAGAACAATTGCAATAATCAGTTATCTCATTGGCAAGACAGCGCTTAGTAAATTAATTGAGACAGAAAGGTCATGAGATACTCAGTTAAAGGCAACCAATTGTAGGTCAAGACAAAAATATGAGTTTTAAGTTTTGTAAAAGACTGAACAGACTGGGATTGTTTGATGTCAGCAGAGAGGTTATTTCATGAGAACGAGCCCAAAAAGAAAAGCTGCCTGCTGACTTCTTTCAAACTTTGGGTCTTAGAGCAGAGAGCTCAACATGGAATATAAACTTTTAGGAGATCAGACAGGTATGATGGACCATTTGGGATTTCATAAATCGACAGAGCACCTTAAAGTCTGATCTGACATGGATTGGAAGCTAATGAAGGGAGGCTTGAATTGGTGTAATATGAACCAATTTTCTTTTAGTTAAAATTCTAGCTGCAGCATTTTGAACCATCTGAAGACTGTTAGTATTAATAGCAGACCTGAAAACAGTGTGTAGGAATAAACAATGTTTATAATCAATAATAAAAAATGAACTTGTATCAAATGTACCATGGGCCACCACCCTTCTAAAAGGGAAAATTGCCAATTAATTCATTTAATTTATAGTTTAGAAATATACTAAACTATCAATTTGGAACACTGATTAATAATTCAATTAATATCTACATCCAACGTCATATCAGTAGCTAGTAAATGTTAACTTTGGGGACTTTCTCCAAGATACATGTGATTCATGTGATTCAATCATCATATATTTCTGCCACCTCTTAAAGTCTCCATGCCATGCTCTTGCCACCCCTTGAATATTTTTCTAGATAAGCCCCTGTCCTGTGTTAGGGAATGTTCCATATTTAGGGTCAAGCATGGGCCTTGAGGTCACAGTAAAGGCAGCACTGAGACATGCTCTCTCTCTCCTTGAGACAGTGAAGGTAACTGTCTGTTGTGTTTTGGGGAAAGCAGGAGTCACTTTGATAACAGTGGTGCAGCATTGCTATGGTAACCAAGGTCAGAGGATATGACTGTCTGACTCCCTAAACCCACAGATGAGTAACTGTGTTTCCTTGTTTGTAGAATAATGAACCAATAGGATAATTCCATTACTGTAGATGCATTGAGTATGACCATTTATGGGCATAGAGTATTCATGGTGCTACATGTGAATGTTGTGTTTCCCTAGCTACTCCCACAGCTACGGTTATAACGTTAAAACTAACAATAGTAAGCTGATGAAACCCATTATATGATTGAATAGTTGTTCTGAATATTGAGATAGGTGTTGTTGCATAGGAACTCTAGAAATTAGTGAAAAGTTTGGAATGAAAAACAGTGACACCATATTTGATCATATGCCCCGTTCACCTAAGGCTAGTTGAAGTGATACAAGTGTCCATTTTTAGACATACACCTGATGTGTCTATAACTGTTTTTATTATACTTAAATGGTGTTTATTTTTTACTGTAAGGGCTCATTGTTGTGAAGACGAATTTCAGGATCCAGGTGCTCAGAAGTGCCAGCAGTCTGAAGCCTAAATGTATGTTACTTTAAGTTTAATATGTGTCTCTCTTGTATGGCAAGTGCCAGTATCAGTACCTCAAGAAATATGGCTTTATGTGTTTTTATTTTTTATATATAGACGTGTTGGTAAATATTTTACCCTGGACCGGTGAGTAAGCATATATGGTAACTTCACTGACCTGAAATATATTCTCCAATAACTCTTCAGGATTTAAATTTTGAATTTCCAAGTATTTCAATGAGTGTCCTATAAAGGGTTAACAGCATGTGTCTTCATTAAACCAGGGTGTAGACCTCTTTAGTTGCCTAGTTCTGGTAGTAAGAGGTGCAACTGAATCCAGGAACTAGAATGAATGGTAAACAGACTGTACATATAGCACTTTTCTAGTCTTTCTGACCACTAAAAGCACTTTTACACTACATGTTACATTCACCCATTCACACACATTCATACACTGATGACAGGAGCTACCACACAGGGTGCCAACCTGCCCACCAGGAGGAAACTAACATTCAGCCATTAGGAGCAATTTGGGGTTCAGTATCTCACCCAAGGACACATGGACATGTGGACTGGAGGAGCCGGGAATCAAACCACTGATCTTCCGATTAGTGGACGACCGCTCTACCTCCTGAGCAAAGCCACATTTAAGTCATTTTCAACAAAAGCTGTCTCTGCAGTGAAAGGAGTAATACATTAGGTAACTGTGCAATTATAGTAAATTGACCATTGTGGCGAGTGGTGAATACACCTGTGTCGAAATTAATAGGATGAGTCAATGATGCTTCAACTTTAATAAGAAAAGGATCTGACAATGCAGATCAGAAAAAAACAATCCCTTCAGATTAAAACCAAATCTAGGGTGTTAAACATTGCAATGAGTCAGCTCATGAACAAACTGAGTGAACCCAAAGGTGTCAACAAGCCCCAAACAGACTGTACTTTGAGGATCACCAGCCTTATTCAGACAAATATTGAAATCACCAAGAATTAGAGTCTCATCAAAATGTGTAACAAGTTTTCTACATTCTCCAAATTCTTCTAAAAATGTTGAATAAGGGCCAGGTGGCTGATAGACCATCACAATGAACATAATCTGTTCATGACAGATGGAGATGGATGAGTTGAATTTAGTGAATCTATGTTAAAGAATTAGATTATTTATTAGTATGGCTTTTGTAGATAGTAATCTGATATGTATAAAAACCAAATGTAAGGGTCTTGTTGCGGTGATCTGTAGAGGTAACACTAGGTTAAATATTAATTGGAATTAGGCACCTATTATTTGTGGTTTGGACAGTACATGTTCAAAGTCTTGATCACATTAGACGTTACAGGTTCTGTAGATTATCAGGTGCTTTGTTGCACATTTTGCCACCATCTGTGTTAGGGTTTTAGATTATTGTGATTCATATTTAGAGAAGGAGAGTTTCTGAGCATTGCAGCAGGAGGGAGGGCGAAGAGAGACAGTCTCAATGTTATACATAAAGCTATCAGTCTAATAATCTACGCTGGGAGAAATTCCCTGCCTCGACACAATAACTAAACAAGCTGACTCCACATCTGCATTTGCCTTAAACCCGGCAGCCTTTCTAATCACCTGTGACCTGCAGAATGATCAGTCCCTAATGTTAAAACTAGAGTGTGATGTCAAATATGAACCCGCATACAATTATCCATCATGTCTTCCAAATTAAACTACCAAATATATGTTGTTGTTGGTGTTTTTTTAGGCTGTAATCTCGTTGTAGTCTTAGGTGTGTCTTATCAGTAGTTCAAGTAGCTGTTTCATAATCCTAGTTTATAAAGTACTTGGGGATGAGTGATGCTGGTGTAAAGTTCCCAAAGCTGCTCAAACAGTAAGATGGAAAGAAAGATAAAAGTAAAAAATAAAGTATTACATGAAGCATATGTTTACACTTTCTGTCAGAATTCATTGTTTTATTGTTTCTCGTTGAATAATTCATTTGTTTTACATTGCTGGGAAAATAAATGGGTTCCTGTCTGTCCTGAATGGGGTTGTTATTGTGTTCCTCTCTCTTTCACTCTGCTAAACTCAAGTTGTTTTTAGACATTTTAGTTCAGGGAAGTCAAATAAAGTCAAACATGTTTTTGTACAATCCAATAGTGAAAAGTTTAACACTGATATAATAATAAAGCTTCAATATTTTCCTCTGTGACTTTGTCTAGCCATCACCTGCATGTGAACTTCCACAGGATTATGTGTCACCGTTAAACTGATTTTGTCATGTGCAACTTGTGTTGACATGTTATGCATGTCTTCATCTAAAAACAGTGACACAATGCAAAGCAATTATAATCCTCTGCTCCAAGTAGAACACATAAAAATAAGAAAAGGCTGGAACGAAAGACAACCTTGGCCTGTTGGAGCATCTTCCATGGACAGCTTAGTTAGCAGAGCCAAAAAAAAACTCACCATTCATGTATTTCCCACATTGAGCAACCCATCTACCTGCATCAGCTAGCCTTTTCTTAATTAGAGAGCCCTCACAATGCTGTCACTGTTGACCTTATCAAAGAGAGCTTCTGCCTCACACGCTCCACAGTAGGCTATCCTCTGAAATTATAGCTCCATATTAGTAATGTTGCTGCTCGAGCTGCTAATTACTCTCTAAATCCGACCTCTTTTTTCATTACGCTCTGTCCAATTTCTCTTGCAGGATTCTTCATTTAAGATAATTATATTTAGTGAGTTGAGGTCGAGTGCCATTAGACCCTATTAAAAGTGCCATGAGTCAAAATCAGACATAGCTCCTTTTATAGTTCTGGCTTCCTCTCTTGTCTGAACTGGCTTCGTTTTGCCATTAACATTTGTTCTGTGTCTGCACCAACTGCTATCATGTGACGCTGTATTGCTTATTAAATAATCCATATTCGTAAGATGTGCTGTTTCTGATTGTGGTATGGTAGAGCACTGGTTAATGTTTTAAGCTCTAAAATAAGAAACGGGTCATAAAGGTACAGTCCGTGAGTTTGATATTACACCACCCGCATTTCTGGTTTATCTTTTATCTTGGTGACATTTCCAGAGAATGTTTGGCACCACAACATCTAGGATTCATCTCGCAAATCTGTCCCTAGTCCTTTAAATTCAGTGGACGAAAAGCGGCAACCTGAACTCCAGTAAAACAATTAGCAACATGTCAAACAGCAAACGCAATGAAAAAAAAACGAACTAAAATAATAAATGTTTTATTTATATTTCGTTTTGATAGTGTCTGAAACTGTGGCACATTTTAGATCATCTGAATGCAGCATAGTGGCTAAAAGCAACTTTACTGTGTTTTTCCAACTCAAGGTCAGCTGTCTGCTTCCTAAGGATCTACAAGAGCTTGATTTTTTTGTTTTTTTAAAACTTAATTTATTGAGTTTCCAAACAAATAACACATAAAGCAGTAGCCCATTAAGCTTCACCTCAGATTTAAGTTGTTATAAAACAGAACGCCTTCAGAAAAAAGGAATCAAAACAAGAACAAGAAAATAAATAAAGTTAATAATTTTGGTCGCCAATAACAAATAAAACATTATATAACCACAGCAGATATAAAAAAAGATAGAAATGTAAAATAAATCATTTCAATAAATCAAGCAAAAACATTCAATAAAGCCTGACAGTTTGTCCGTCTGAGATGCCAGAAAAAGTTAGTTTTTCGGCACATGAGAAAAATGGTCCAAATGTCTTCTGAAAACTGGCAGATGACCCTCCCCAGTGCAGACCCTTTTTCTCTGTCATGACAAAGTAGAAAACATGTCTAATCCAAGAATGGTGGGTGGTTGGATCAGGGCAGGGGACTTCTACCAGACAGAAATCAGGCCTCTAGCCAAAAGAGTTCCAAAAGCTACAAAGATTTTCATATAATTAGATATTAAAGGTATGAGGGTGACTCTAATTAAGTAGTAATTACAGATGGTTTGAGAGAGACAAAGATCAAATGGTATTAATTACATCCAACAAAAACTTGTCTGAAACTTATAAATATACAGTACTAGTCAAAAGTTTGGTTACACTTTCTATTTCAAGTGAATGGAAAGGTGTGTCAAAACTTTTGACTGGTACAGTAGGCAGCTGAAGATGGATGATTCATTGCAGACAAAATCAAAATCCTCATACATACTCAGCAGCCTAACTTTAATTAAGTGATAGTGGTGAAGAAGCTTCCATTGTAGCAGCCCATGCCTTGCAGAGCTGAAATAGGAATGACTCCATTGCAGTCACTCATCCCATATGTCATCTGTAATTT
The DNA here is from genome assembly GCF_963691925.1 of Scomber scombrus. Classification (NCBI taxonomy): domain Eukaryota; kingdom Metazoa; phylum Chordata; class Actinopteri; order Scombriformes; family Scombridae; genus Scomber; species Scomber scombrus. The sequence goes on from NC_084978.1 coordinate 31,413,545, forward strand.
CAAGATGTCAATCATCCTCCTATAATGTGTTAATAGTGTGCAGTCAGATGGGATTTATTAAGTGGATGAGATTATAGGTATTATAGGTAATGGTGTTAAAAAGAGGGAACACTGGTAGGTTCTGGTAGATTATGGGAACTACATAGGGTTAGCATCTCTAACAAACTACAAACCTGTAAGTACCTGAAAAAAATGATGTTTGAGAAGATCTCTGAGAGTTGTTGGAAAGTCTTTGATTGTTTAAATACTACAAACATGCCAGGACATGTTCCATCTATTAAAGAAAGGTGGATTACAGATTCCAGAGTGTCTGAAGACCGAAATATCTCATCAACTCCTAATGATGACTGAGGAATTCACAGGGGCACGAAGAGCTGACAGGAAGGATGGTTTAGAAGACGGGAATTCCATTATAATCCATGTTGGAAGAGAAGCCAAAACTGAATGAAGTGGCCCAGTAGAAGTTAACATCGATTCAAGCCGCTCCCAGTGTTTGTGTGTTACAGGGCTGTTGTACTGGGTTAAATTAGACTGTGCAGGTGGTAAGTATGTTGTGCCTACTCTAAATACATGGCTAGGACTTAATCTATTTTATTCTGACACTACAAACGTACAAATTGCTGACAGATAAACTTTATTTGCTGTGGTATTGCAACATTTTATTTCTTATCCTTTCTCCTTTTCTTTCAGCCTCCAACAAGGCAAGCGGAAATAAGGACAGAAGAAATAATTGATTACATTTGTACCACACTTTTCATTTAAGATTATAATATCCACAGAACCTCCATCACTCTTCAGATGATGTCTTCTTATTGGGCTAAAAGACCTCAAGTCTGCAAATTAGTGAGGGACACAGAGCAGGTCAGGATATCCTCATTAAACATAATTTAACCACTGCTAATTCAAGTGGGAACCTTCACTCTTCCAAGAGCACAAATCCTCCCATCACAACCTCACCTGAGTGCCTGCTGGATGGTTTACCAACTTCATCTTACTTCTCACTAAACATACCAGTAATTAGCAGTGTTCAGAGGGAAAATATCCATACAAAAACCTCAAAGTCTTTGCTGGATTTAATTTTAACAGTTGAGTTGGGGCTGACAATATTAAATCTAACGATGAAAATCAGTCTGACAATTACTAATTAAAATGTACTCATAAGGAGTTTTAAATATTGGGCAACACCCCTACTCTGTGTCTCTGGTTGTACTGTCTGCTTTGCTGTAAAGTACAGTTCTCTTCCTTTATTTGTGATCCTTCATGTTATATTGGGGCACTGATGTTCTGAAGGATTGCCTTCCCAATGATGTGTACTAAAACATCATGTTATTTTCTGTTGGCATGCACCTCTTGCTGTCGCCTGGTATATCTGTGGAAATGTTAGCCTTTGCACACAAGCTGATGGTTTCTTTGGTTGAACACTTTGGGCAGTTGTGCGAAAGGGGTAAGACTGAATGTACGTCACCTTATTCATTTGTGTAAGGAATGCAGGCTGTTCAGTCCATTAGATAATATCTCAGGATTCCCTTTTGAGAACTATCTTGGATTTATTAAGCATGAGCCATGTCAGCCTCTACAGCAGGTAGTCAAAAGGTTGTATCAAATTTCACGTTGGGCGATCCAACAACAGCCACACTGATGGTACTGTTCCCCTACAGTTCATTTCTTCACAACAGTACAGAAAAGTGTCCACTAATCTGTTTACTTTGTCTACTATGATGGGAGACAGTTGTATTGAGTTGGGAGATGGATTTGTGTTAGTAGAGAATAAAGTCCAGTCAGAGGAAGATGTGTGTGCAATTTCCATAAAGTTCAGACACAAACAGCACTACTATATATAAACCTGTGAGTCATCATACATCAATGCATACATGGTCAGTGGGTTGCAAGATAATTAAGGAATAGGTAAACTACACTATATGAAGCACAGATGTCTTTTCTATCCAGATGGAGATAGCACCATAGCAATGCCACTTCTTCATATAGGGTAAGTAGTGTATAACTCTGGGTAAATGGTGGGTGGCTTGGTAGGAGAGATTGTAGAACTTCAATAGTAATTATTTTTATTTTCAACCAGAGAAAATATATTGACCTTTAAAGATAGAAAATGAGGTGGTGCTATGCTCAGTTGTACAGATACCAAATGGTGGCACTGCAGTAGTTCTAGAGAGCTGGTTTAAAGCAAAAGAAAAGACATTGTCATGGCCCCCCAAAAAACATTAAAATCTCAAAGGCCCTTTGAGATAGAATGAAACCAGATGATAAATGGATCTCATATGAGGATGTCCGCTTCCTAATCAACTGTGGTGAGTAATCAGTGCAACACATTCGTACCTCCATGAAGTTGAATTCGTAATTACTTATATAAACAATGTACAAACAAATGCCTCAACACTCTACCTGTTATGTTACATTAAGTGTTATTTTCCCTCTGCTCCCTCCCAGAGACCTTCAATGAAGCTTAACAAAGAGAAAGCAAATGCAACTTAACAATGTGCTGAAATAGAATCTGAGGACGAAGGAGAACTAAGGCAGAAAAGAAGATGCAGGTAAAGTAAAACCCACCTGGTTTACCAGGTACATATTGACACAATGGCATATGTCCCATTCAGCCCATAGACTATACATTTTGTTTTAAATCAATGTCTCGATTTACTAATATAAAACCTCAGTGGATCAAAAAGTGATAATAGAAAGAGTCATAATTGACCTTGTTTGCAGCTCAAGGTATCCTGACAGTAAACTGGTTGCAAGGCTGAGCAGTAGATCCCTCCAACTGTTACAATACATACATGGCACACACTCATCAAGGCTCAGACTATACACCACAAATAGCTTACTCTCACAAGAAATAAGCAATGTTAAATATAATGACTGAGGAACGTATTACAATATGATGTGCCACACATGCAACCGACAAACACGGACTACTTTGTTTAAAAGTAAATACATTGATTCAAATACTATTTGCACACAGTTTGCATTATCAGTTCTTACCCTGGCTGTTTTCCCTTTTATACTCATTGGATGATGGCTAGTTAGATGATTTGCAGTCTTCTGACCCAACTAACAACAGTTAGTGAACCAGTGGGTGTTTTGTTACAACAAAAGGCCAAGTAGCTCCTCACAGGAATATAGTAGTATATTCTTGACAGGAGCTACTTGGCCTCATGCTTGTAACAGAAGAAATGTATCTAATTAAATTAAAATGTGTATGCTTTTCAGTGCAGGCCACCAACACTCTAAGGCCCTCACAACATGCAAGGACGGTATGTCACAATTAAACCTAATCCTATAGTTTTCTGTCTCTGTTTTAATTAGGGCTTTTTAAAAATACCAATGTATTGGGGTCCCAGGGGATCCCAGTCAAAAGAACCCAATTGCGCTATGCAGTTTAAAAGATGGAACTATTTATTCTAACTATTTATAGAGTTCATGCTTGCCTAGGGTCCTAATTTAAAGTATCACACATTATTATTGTAAACATAGAGAGCTGTGTTCACAGTTTCTAGTATTGTGTGATTCATAACTTGTTTTGCATTGTCTCTTTGTAGATCTGTTGCCTGGCATATACCAGCAATTAACTGATCAAGGCCATAATAATGAGTTGCCAAATAATTGTCAGTATTTACATAACATATGGTGCATTGAGTGGGATAATATTCTGGCAAGTTTTAAACCTTTATGTCTTGTGTTGTTTTTATGTATTTCAGGTAAACTAACACTGAGCTAAAAGATATGCACATTGTTCAACTTGTATTTATAGATTCTGGAGTTTTGATTAAGGAGAAGACGTCATTTGTGACACATCAGATACAATTTATTATTCAAAGTAGAACCATTTATATCCATGTTAAACAATATATGTAGGATATTTAACTATGATTCAGCAAGTCTGAAATTTGCAGCATAGGTTAGACCTGATTCTGCCAATATATTACTATGAAGAGCTGGTTAAAGTGGCTATGCAGCAAACTATGCTGAAATATAATGACCCTCACAACAAGTAACAAATGGTATGACATTGCACTATTCGCTAATAACCATAATGTACTAATGAAATGTATGCAAATAAAATTATTAATGTAAATAAATGAAATCACACTGTTCAAGTTACAGCATTTGACTTCTTTAGTGGGAATGACCACTAGTACGATCATATGCAGTCAATGGTAAGTGTACAAGACTGTATATGTTAGATAAGTGGATGGCAATCTGACAGACCATCTATTTAACACTGATCAAGCAATTCTATTGAATCTTTATTATGAAATGATATTTTAATGTGTGCACAAACTCTGTTGTATCAATTCATTCCTTTGACTGCATGTTTATAAAGTTATATTGCAGCAGAAATTATGAATCAATTCTGGTGCAGCCCTTTCAATATAATTTTACAGCCATCTCAAAAATAAATGATCAAAACCAGACTGCAGTATTTAGCAGCAAAACTGCAGTTATTGCCTCTTAAACTTCTGAATGGAGTGAACTTGGCTGACCATCACCAGTCTAATGTCCCACAGAACAATATAATAATATATTATATAAATATAATACAGTTCAATACAACAATATAAGCAGTGGCCTTACAAATTATTTCAATGAAGGCAACATCATGACCACAACCATTTTCTCCCTCTCATCTGTTTAGATTGCTGGCTGGGCTTTGATAGGAGGCACCACATCAGTATGCTGTCAACCACTCTGATTAACTCCTGGCCTGTCATTTTAATTGGGCTGGTGAGGGAAATGGCCATTCAAACAAACCGTTATGCAAGAATGCATGTTTGGTGAGGTTCTCCCCCTGTAAACTGATGACTAAGTTAAATTTAGAGAGTTGGAGTCAGGCAGGGTTGCCAACCATCCCTTAAAATGCGGAATTGTCCTGTATTTGAGGATTTAAAAAGTGTGGCTCGTTTTGAATCAAAATGGGATGGGGTTTGTCCCTTATTTCCGAGTTTTCTTGAATGCAGCATTATCCCACCCACATTCTGTTAAGACCCGTCCTACTCTGCCCCTGATTGGGTAACACTTTCTGCCATTGTTGCTTTGATGGGTTAGTTTAAGACCATCAGGATCAGAGCAAAGGAGGGTGAGTCAATGGGAAACAATGGCTGAGGCTGCTTCTCCAGATACGACCACCCCCCCCCCCCCCCCCCCGCATCCAGAACTGAAATAAAAGCGGATGCAGAAATACAGTAGAGAGTGGGAAAATTCAAATACTTTGCTTGACAATGTCAGTGACAATGATTATCAAGCTAATAGCTTGCCAAACTCAGTCCCACACTCACCTCATCTGATGCTGAGAAGCTGGTCCACGCCTTTGTCTCCTCCAAACTGAATTACTACAATGTACTTCTCATTGGGATCCCTAGCAAGAGTCTTTGTTTTGTTTGTCTTGTAGCACTTTGAGTTTTGTTTTTCAATGTAAAGTGCTATATAAATAAAAATGTAATATTATTATAATTATAATCATCATTATTATTATGTTGGCGAGTGTTTTCTGTGGTGCACGGTTGCCTGTCAGCATGTTTCAGGAGAACAGCATTACCAAAATCGTGTGGTGGCACAAGAAGCATCACCATCCAGATTTGATTACCTTTGGACAGAGCCAAGCTAGCTGTTTCCCCCTTTATGCTATGCTAAGCTAACTGGCTGTAGCTTCATATTTACTGTACAGACATGAGTGGTAGGGCTGTGTGATATGAGCATATATTTGTGTGACATGAGTAAAACATCTATTTTTTTATATGTTGTTCTATCAAATACATACTCTTTGCGGTAGTATTTTTCATCCGTCCATCTTCTGTGTGGATTACACAGTTACATTTCTGTTCTTGGCTGCTAACTCGTGTAGCGAGTTGCCTGAACTATTGACTATTGATAAGCCTATTGACTTGTATGCTATTTAATTTAACACATTCAATCATATTTAAAGCCAGTAGAACAACATAAACGTAATTCTGATCATATAGTTACAATTACAATGTGCCTATAAAAGCTATTTTAAAACAACTAATTCACAGTGCTAACATGAACGTACACTATATGTATAAAAATATCACAAGAATTAGTACCAAACCATTTTACATAATTGCATAAAAATAAAGAAAGAGGGACCTCACATAGCTGTGCAAAACACAATATCAGTACAACTTAACAGGCAGGTTTCTACATGCACATCTTTAAAGGAGAGGCAGCAGACTAACCATTCCCACACAATTAGCTTAGCTTGCCATCAGTAACCTAGCATGTTGCGCTAAAGTGCTGTACATACACACACCAAAAAAAAAAAACATACACATAATAATAATGTAATATTTTGCCTTAAAGTCCGTGTAAAGTGAATTCAGATTTAAACATTGACAATACATAAAGTATTTTTAAAAAATATTCAGTTTTTTGTTTTATATTTTTAATCTTGTTTTTTTCAGCTGCCACTTGACAATATGACCGGAAGCTGTCCCGCCTGGCATTCTGCTGGTCTAGCTCCTGGCTCAGAGATGGATTATATTAACTTCTATCCGATCTTGACAGTATCAGAAACTAATGGTGTGTCGAGTGTCACCTCGGATGGGATCTTGTGGACATGCTTGAGCGTGTGTGTACTGTAGGGACCAGCGCAGCCATGCAAGCATAGTTGTAATCAATTGTAATCATACATGTGTGGCAGCTGCATCCACTCTGTAAGATAATGTGTCTCTTCAGGGAGTGCAAACACAGGAAGGTAAACACATTACAAAGCCATGCCTCAGCAGCAGGGGAACGTCCTGAGCTACAGAAACATAAAGACACAAATGCAGAACTTTCCCTCCAACTACAACCAAAAACCAAAGACAAGTTAATAAAATGCACTGAATTTTCATAAGTGATTTGAGGCACATGCACCTGGGCTAACTGACAAGTTATATTCAACATTTCCACCAAAATACATGTTCCTTTATTCTGTCCACAAACAGAAAAGAATGGTCAACTGTGATTGTAGATTAACTATGTCTTATTGAACAAAAAAGGGTTTTACTCATAAAACCAAGTCCATTAACATCTTTTGTTTCTTCTCTGTACAACCAGACCCTGTGGTGGGGCCTACTGTCACATTTTTGTAGCTTGTAGTTAATGCTAATAAAAATTTCACTCGGTTTCAAGTGAGAAGCAGTTCAGCAAATTCTACCTAAACCAGGGCTCTCAAGTTTCATGGAAAGTTTGGAGTGAGATTACATCTGTTAGGACCGGAGCGACTCCAAATTCTGTGCGTTTTGGCCGCAGTGGCCCCATCCAGTCCTCCCAATTATTTTTGCTATTTAAAAACCAGTTCAATTTGACATACTGCTCATAGTTGACCAGTACAAATAGAAATTAAAATAATGGTTTAATCCAATATAAGATAAATTCAGATAAATAAAGTAAATTGGTTTATATATATACACACACATTTAAAAAAACAAAACAAATGGTTCAATAAGAAAAAGACATTTGGCCAAAAACGAGCTCCTTAAACAGCAGTGCTCAACGTTTGTGTGTGTGTGTGTGTGTTTGCTTGCACATTTGATCTTACGAATGGTGTTGTGTGTTGTAAGTGTTTGTGGCAGATTTTGATGACAGAGGTAGGGGGCTCCCATTTAAAGCACTGTAGCTCAAGGCCAGCCATTTTCACAGTCATGATGGATGAGAGTGTTCCATCCAGAGCAATACTGTCCCTAGTTTTGGTTTTGTTCAATCCCACCATGGAGAACACTCTCTCTGCATCTGCATTTGAGGGCGCTTTCACACCACTAGTTCGATTATTTGGTCCATTTTTTTAATAATAAAATCACGATCACGATTTTATCACGATTCTTTTTTACATTGATTTTTGAGACTAATTTGCAAGTTTCTGAACAGTGCAACCAAACCATTTCCCTATGTAAAACATAGCCCTAAAAGAAAAAAAATTAAACAGACAATTTAGGCCAAAGAACCTTTCTGAACAGATTTTTTAATAAATAGTTTGTGCAATTTTGCCAAATAAAAATGCAATCTTAAGTAACTGTAACAAGTAACAATTTAGAACAAAAATGATCAAACTGCAATGTCTTCTGCACTTTATACGTAATACTGGTTGAAGCGGCAATATGGACAAGAGACTCCCATTAAAGAGTCAGGGACTGGAAGTTTTCATTTGGTGAACATTTAATTATAATTCTTCATCAGCAGATGTAACAGGTGATGGTATAGATGATTGGAGGTGGATGATGTAAGGATATGATGATATTTGGGTGTGTATGGTCTGGAAAATATATAACAAACAGTAACGTTAATCACCATGGCAACAATGGTATACAACGTAACTGGAGGCTATCGTGTAAATCATAAAAATTCAATGAACAAAAAAAAAAAAAAAAAAAATTTGATAAATAAGAATTGACTTGAATAAACATTACCATTTCTCTCAAAGCAACATATAAGCGTGTTAATGGTGATACAATAACTTGTTACTATTTATAGCACTGATAACAGAAAACTGTTATAACCGTTATTGAAATGCGATAGCATAATGCTAACGAGTGCTATAACTGCTGTTTAAATTATATACATGCCGTCACATTCACATAAATCAATAAACAGGTTATTGTCAAACAAACAATCAGTGAAACATCACTTGACATAACTAACTTATCATTTAAGGACGCACATTAGGGAAAATAAAGTTAGCCGGCTTCATAGCGTGTAACGCATTAACCGGACGGGAGGAAACCATGGCAACAACAAACTTAGGTTTCGCCCTCAGTCTTTCTAACAATGTTTATAACCTGATTATTAAAAATCCAGCAGCTTTAGGACATATTATTAATCAGACATTGTTTTCATTTTTTTTGGTTTAACGCTAGCTGTTGCCTCTGGCTGCAGTGTGGCCGGTGTGGACGTGAAACTTCTGAACTGCAACATATAGAATGTGGCCCATTGACGATTCTACGGTCTCTCTGCTTTGTCAGATCGTCGACACGTTCTAATTGTGATCGATCTAATATTGTCATATCACACACCCCTACCATCAATTGATAGCCTTCCTCACTGAGATTATCATGCTCTTGGGTTCTGTGGTATGGAAGCATCCTCATCATCAGTCTCATATAACTGAGCAGTCATCTCACAAACAATCTATTTGTGGTCAGTGGGTGGACAGTTTATGTGTATCTCAATATCAAAGCATTCCTCTATGAAAAGAAGAAGTACAACTAGAATAGGATAAATCACATCAAAAGCTAAGTTGAACATACATTGCGAGTCACAAAAACATCCAGAAAAGATCATAAAAACTACTTACAAAAAAGGTTGAAGATGAAATTCTAAGTTTAAGCCCCTTGATAATGTAGGCGATCATGTACTGAAGGTAAAAATATGAAATGCCTCTCTTTTCAAGAGGTTGTTGTTTCACATGTTTAATTGAGTTTAAATGCGCTCAATTGGACAACTGTAGGGTGTGTCAGACTCTCAATCATGCAGATTACAATCACCTGTGTAATGAATGTACCTGTGTCTGTATATTGCTTTTCTTGCTTTGTGATGGTGATTTGGCAATGCCTGACAAAGATCTGTGAGATCGAAACATTGCTTTTTTAATTAGTTGCTGGGAGCTTTTAATACAGTTCTCTTTCTGGTTTTTGCCTTCAGTTTGATTTTTGATCCAGCGCCTATGAACGTTTTTGGATGTGTACCATATACAGGATGTAGGTCAATGAAAAAGGTCCTATAAATTCAAGGGAGGGGGCAGGGTCCAAACCACTCACTAGAATATACTTAATTTGAAGTGATTTATTTTTTTTTAAAGATTGATGTCATTAAATCTTTGAGGGGAATTTACCTGATGTGAGGCAGACTGACAACTACAGACAGTTTTACTTTGTACTTTACCTCTGGACTAACTCTGACTTATCCAGGAATTGGCTTTGGCCTTAAAAATCCTGAGATCCATCCTGAAATAGACCATAAAGGGAGTAAGGACACCAAGTTTTCTAGTTAGGAATACCTCTGCCATTATTTCTAAGAATTTGTTCCAAATTGACCAGGTATGAGCTACTCTTAGCCTTAAGAGGTTTTTAATATGGCTCCAGATTTAGTCATTGGAGGACATATGGGAATATTATTAATATAATTAATGTTAATGTTTCCTAAATGTACATTGAGTGAATAGAGAAAGTAGATGTTTAACAGTGAGACAAAAGTCATTCTTAAACAAAAAATAATTTTGATGGGTGTCCCCTTGAGCCCCCTCCAGGTTTCCTAAATCCCCACATGGTCCTCTGGAATGCCTTGCAGGAGGTCTGGGCAGGTGGGGCTAGATTAACCGGCCTGGGGTAAGAATGAACTGTGGGTCCCTACTGAGCCTCCACAACCCAATCTACCCCCTTCACCAGAGTCCTCGAAAGCAAGTATTTCTACACTGCAGTACGAGCCTGACTCAGGTTTGCTGTATGTCATTAAATTTGTGATAATTTGATCAATTGAATACAAATATGTATGAGTATGAGCATCATTTCTGCATAATATGATGTAGTAAAATATTAAAACTAGGGTCCATCAGCAGGACAGGGCCTCAAGGTTGAAAAAATAGGGGCCACTTAAAGCCCTTTCAACTGATGCACATTACCAATTAAAAATGTAATAATTCAAATGACTGCAAAGTAGTACCAGTGAAGTACCTGGCACACAGGCAGTCTAGGGAATTTAGGGCTCATGCTGATCTGGAACCTGGGCATGGTTGGATTAACCTCCTATGTCAAAAGTCACTAAAAGGCAGACCGCGGTCTGGATCCGCACCCAGACACTGTTCTATCCGGACCCGGACCTGTAACTGTTGAAATATTGAGGATTGTTAAATTTTGTCAGAGCATATCTATTTTAACGGGCACAGCTTCTCCAGTTATTGCGGTACAAGTGGAGCGGCCCTCATAAACTCACAGACCACTGTGTATAGCCAATCTTCTCACGTGATGCTAATCAGCCAATCAAATCCGTGCATTCGGACATGTGGAAAGGTTTGTTGTAAACTAAATTGATTTGTCGATTTCATTTCTTAAGGTCATCTTTCTTCTTTTTACATCAAAAGGCCAAAAATTCTCTGATAGCAGCTTTTCAAGCATTAGCATTGTTTGCAGCATTAGAGTAGTGTTATGATGGAATAACACTATGTTGCCCTCAGCTTTCTCATTTCACTTTGATAAAACCATAGACTGTACAACAATAATGAGTGTAGCAACCATGATCTCACTCATTAGTTTATGGACTCCCATTTTGAAGCCTAAATTTAGCATAATGACTATCACCATCTTGCTTTTTTGGAGCCAGAGGTGATGAGAAGTGACCATATTTGGGCATGGTAGCAACTTGTCAATCACAAGTTAGCCAAGCCCTAAAGCATACCAGCTATATTGTCTATTTTACCCTAAATGGGAACATAATTTACAAAACGAATGTTATGTATCAAAGAAGACTTGAAACTAGTTAATATTATGAACTCATTAGGAAGCAGTTTATTGGAGTAATAAATCAAGTGGGGTCATTTTATCATAGACGTCCATACAATTGGACCTCTTTTTGGAGCCAGTGGAGAGAATGCAGGTTTTAGACACTTCTGGATTGGATTCACTTTTCAGACCTGGCATCACCCACTTGGATAAAACACAACTGTACAACTGACTACAACTAACAAGATGAATTTCAAATGATATGCGGGAAACCTCGGCTTTTGGGGCAGCTACCAAATTTACCTGGTTTTGACGCAGCCTTGTCTCTGGGCCAAAATCTCATCAAATGCACGGTGCATAGGTAGAGGTCATAACAAAGATTGTAAACCCAAAATAAGAAAACAGTAAGATTACACACTACTTTACATATTGACATTTAGCTTAACATTTATAAGACAACAGTCCTGGTCTGAAATTAAAATGCCGGCTATTTTTTAAAATGATATCAGCAAATGACTTCCTGCCAATGACAGCTCAGCTTTGTCACGACTGGTATTTCCCAGAAGTGCCAGATGGTCAATCCAGGCCAGATTGCAACACTTCTGTTCAATTTATTCTATTTATTTGTTTAGATTATTCCTAGTTTCCAACTAATTCAATTATAATTTAGTTCATTTGAACTAAATCATATAATTTGACCTCATTACAACAACTTACTGGAGGCTTGAGCACCTGAAGAGTGATGGAATACATAAACCGAATAAATGTGCTTTGCATAGTTAATATTGTGTTAGAAGTAAACAGTCTATGTAGTGTATAGTCGTAACTAGTTTCTACAAGTACCTGAGCATCTACATGGATAACAGACAAGTGTGGAATAACCATGTGAAGGATGTTTGCTCCAGATCTGAAAGCAGTCTTCAGTCTTATTTGTTGCTTTTTCAAGTGAAATAACTGTTGATGTGTTCAGCAGCAGTAATATTTATTTAACCTTATTATTATTATTTTATTATTATAATCAATTGTAAGCATTTATTTTTTAATTATACTGAGACTGTATCAAATAATAAACCCCATACCATGTTTTAGAAACGTATTGAGATAATAATATACATATGTATCGTCCAATCCCTGGTAAATGATTTATTGAGGTCACCTAAGACACTAAGGCTGGTGATTAACCTGCTAAAACTTTGTCTTTTTACGTTCATTATAAAGACTTGTGATTAACTTCAATTGACCATCTACCCTTTGACCTTGAGCAAAAAGGCTGCAGAGTATCCGGACCATAATATGTTATTATAGTACCAACAATGTATATGGCACCTTTCTATAACAGTTATTAACTGCTGTATAAGAATATGAAGTAAATAATATCCAAAATATTCAAGATATATCAAGATACAATGAGAAAAAAAAACAAACAAACATCAGTTGATACTAAAAATAAAGAAAAAATGAGTCTACTGCTTTTGTCCACCTGAAAGCCTCAGACAGGGACCTCCACAGCCACTGGGCCGTAGTTACAAGGCAAGACTTAGGAACCAGTAGTGTGGCCCTTCCAGAGGATGTCAAGCTGAGATCAGGCTCATACAGAGTGAGTAGGTCACAGATATAGACAGGAGCCCGACCATGCAAGGCTTTAAAACCAGCAGTGAAGTCTTAAAATCAATTCTAAAACACAGTAACCAGTGAAGAGCAGCAGGACACACTGTGATGTGGTCGCTTGTGTGAATCATGTCACATGTCTCTTAGGTGCACAGGTTCATTTTTACCTCTTCTCATCATTAGGTGATGATCATAGTCATAATGTTGAAGTTAAACCGTTACACAGTGTTTCATACATGATCAAACAGACCTGATTTATCATTAGTAATGAGTTGAGATCTCTCTGCTGCTTTACTTTTGTTACCATTGTTCTGATGTGGTCACAGGTCACAGTAGACAGAGTGCTGGGTGTTCACCCTCCTACTCTATATACTGTAGGTGAGATAACCAGTCAGAACTGACTCATCTAATGGTTGTTTGTTTGTTGGCACCATGTACAGTGTTAAACATAAATGTCACCATTTGATGTTCTATACCAGAGTTAGCTTATACAATACCAGACTGTACAAAGCAGAAAACACACAGGACACATACAAAATACAAAGATACACACAATAGATTTGGATTCATGGATCATATATATATATATATATATATATAAAGAGATAGATAGATAGATATATAGATAGATAGATAGATAGATATATAGATAGATAGATAGATAGATAGATAGATAGATAGATAGATAGATAGATAGATAGATAGATAGATAGATAGATAGATAGATAGATAGATAGATAGATAGATAGATAGATAGATAGATAGATAGATAGATAGATAGATAGATAGATAGATAAAGTAATACTGTGGAAACTACAGTTCATGTTATCCTTTTTTCTCTTTCTCAGTTCTCACATGTTCATCACTCATGCTTTTGACTGTGACCTCTGTTCTTATATGAGTCCAGTTATTTCCATGTTATCATGACTATTTCCATGTAACAAACACTCACTCACAGTCCCAGAGACACACATTAACTGATGCAGCATTATTAATTGCTTTAATGTAAAAAAAAAAAAATGCATGTTGTAGCCTAATCAAGTATATAGTATCTGACTGTAAACCTCCAAAATGGAGCTCCTTAAAGTGTGCACACATTTCATTAAGTTTCAGGCCTGTTAATCAATTCATTCGCTTAATTAGTTTGCACAAAATTATGAAAATGAGGGCATGGATTTACCACAGCTAGGGCACGAGCTCTATCTTGTGCGCTTACAATATCATCTTGTGTAACTCTGATAAAATAACACAAGGCCTTGAAATGTGTATTTTAAATTCCCTACGCCCACTCACTGACTCTGTAGAGTGCCGTTTTAATTATTACAACCATCTAAGATTGTGACACTGGGTCTGCCTGCACTAGAACCAAGTCTTCAGTTTTCTACAGAAGTGACACTTCATCTCAACTCTCAGTTTGAAGTGCTCTTTGTTAAAAGCGTCAGTAACACCTCTGAAACTTCACATCTCGTGAAGGACACTGTACTTTAAAGTGGGTGCAAATTGAGATCTCCAAATCCTTAAGATGAGATACACTGTTCAAACTTCACATCCAGGCAGAGAGGGGAGAAAAAAAAAGACTGCATTCTTGTGCAGAAGCAGCTTGTGCTTAAGGACAAATGTTTTCATACAAAGATGCCAGAAGAAATCACATCTGAAAGCAGTGGGGTAATGAAGTTGAGGCGAGTTGATATTAAGATAAACTGTAATATCTTAAAACCTATAGCAAAGACTGTGAATAATACATCTCAATTTCAATTGTGAAAGTATCTATTGCTTCAGTGCTCCTCCCTCTTCTGGGCCTGCATATATCTCCAAATGTTATTAAAGCTTTGTGAGACAGAGACAGATATTGGAAAAAGGGAATTGTGAAGAATGGTGGCTTGACTTTATAAGGAGAGTGTGTCACAGGAATGTAGATGAGTATGAATGACACTGGTCTGTCTCGGGGGGGGGGGGAGCTATGGTTAAGATCTGCTGTGAGAGTATTCCATTACCTTGAGAGTGTCTTAGGTCAGCTACAGTATATATTTTATTACAACTCTGTCTGCTGCAACACATCTTTATTTCTCATTTATTTTGCAGGAAACATAACTGCTGTTTTCAAATCCAGAAATTGTGACATCCTCTTACTGCATAGATATCTTGAGGAGGATGTTCAGGTGTACAAAGAACAAGATAAGCTACAACACTTGGTTATGTAGTAGATGTACTCCACCAATCACACCTCCATAAATCTTGCAGGAATAATGATTTTTCTTTTTTTCTAAATCAAAGCAGTAGATCCTATGTTTTCCAAAATGCAACATGACAGAATCTTTTCTATACCTCTAAATCATCTATGTTTTGTTGTTTTCGAATGTTAGTTGTCAAGGTTGTTGTTCTTCTTTGAGGTTTGATGTCATCAATCATAGTTAATCTTAATTTGTATATGCTTATTTGGTAATAATTCTATTTTCTGCCTTTCCCTGCATGTCTGCCTTTTAAATTGTAATTGCATTTTTAACACAGTTGATTGCTTGGTCCCTGATGTATCTGGTTATCTCTATTGTCTTCCATTTGCATTACATTATTAAATTATGTTTCACGTCTATAGTGCAATACCCTCCACGTTGTGCTATTATAGATCTTTTTATTCTGTCATATTTTTATCATATGTCATCTTTTTTTAGCAGCATGTGTGTCATGTTTTTATCTGTTTTTAAAGCACAAATGGAGTGGCACCTGTAATCTCATTATATGTAATATATAATTACAATAACGTTTTCTATTCTTTTTATTCTAGTTATTGTATGTTGTATAAGTGTCTAGCCATTTCAAATATGTTTACAGTGTGTTCTATGGTTTACGTGATACCACTAAATGCACCGCATTGTAATAAGTGTAAATGCAAAGCTGCTCATGTTATTTGTACATCATCTGCTGTTGTATCGCTCAGTTATGATTGGTCAGTCTTTGGGCCCCATTTTAACGATCTATAGCGCATGGCGTGAAGCACATGTGCAGCATCTCAGAGGCTGCAGACTTTCATAGGTTGTTAGGACTGTCTGCAGCGGCACTCTCCATTTTTTTTACAATTAATTCAATCTGATAAATATTATGACTAACTAATATTACATGTATTTTTAATATGTTTGGGAAACTAACAAAGACACATGCGCCAAGCCCGCCATCCACTGTGCTCCATCCGCAAGATGGGGCCCTTAAACTAGCGATTGAGACCATAAACACATTTTGAAAACGTTTACTGAGGTTAGAAATCAAGTGAGAGGTTGGTGAATTCTCCATTGACTTGTATAGAGACGGAAGTCCTTTTGACACCAAAACGGTCGCCCCCTGGTGGCCTTTTGATAGAATGCAGTTTTAAGTTACTTCCGCGTTGGCCTCCGCTCAGAGGACCGGAACTCCCCGACTGGCATAAACAGACAATTTTCAACAATAAAATCTGAGAAGGTTTTATACCTGCTCCACTTTTGTCTGGGCATTGGCTGTTGATTGATTTGACCGTGATGCCATCTGGTTTTTACACTGATTAATGTAATGGGCTTTTTCACCACTAGGTGGCACAAAAAAACATGTATGAATGAGGTCAACAGGTTGAAGTTAAGCAGACTGAAGTATAAGGTCCAGCAAACCCAAAATGTAAATGTCCCCATATGAGGATGCAGCAGGTTAATCACCTTGTTATGATCAATTATGACGTTCCTCTCAGTGGACAGCTGCATTTTAGCTCTAACTTTGTAAATATACCACTTTATCGACATTTCTAACCGTTTTAAGCGAGAAAGTAGCCCTTTAGATCCACAATGTGACGCTAAACTCCTTTCACTCATAAAGGCAATTTAATCACTTTGTTGTTTTTTGCTTTTTCCCTTTTCTCTTTGTTTAATATAAAATGTTGTTTATCATACATTGATGCAGAGGTGCTTCACAGAACCAAGAATTCAATTCAACTTTCATTTCAGTTTTTATTTATTATAGTGTCAACAAAAGTCAACTGGAAAGAAGGAAAGAGAGAGCGAGACAGAGAGGCAACAACAATGACAATAACACTACCAGAAGTATGACTTCAGCGAGGTGCATTGATGTCAAACAGGAAAGAGTCGACGTCAACCTATGAGATGAGAGAGCACAAAAACTCCAGGGAAGAAGTTAGTAACACTTATATATAATAGCATGTATATAGTACAGTAGACTGAATGCTTTCTACTGGACAAATAAAAGTGCAAAAAAAGGAAACTTTTCATTTATTTTATTTTATTTTATTTTATTTATTTTTATTTATTTATTATTAAACTATATATAATTTATTTACAAATATATAGTTTTTTATTTTAGAATACATGATTAGTTATAAAAATATATGATGTACTATAAAAATATATGATTTATTATAAAATATATGATTTACTATAAAAATTAGTATTAGTAGTATTAGTAAAGTATTATTTTTAGTATTTACATGATTAAGTATTTACATTATTTTACATTTACATTATTATTTTATGTATTTACAGGATCATTTACACTATATTTTACATTCTATATCATACATTATATTTTACATGATGTATTATACATTATATTTTACATGATGTATTATACATTATATTTTACATTATATTTTACATTATATTTATAATTTTTCATAGTATTTTTTTTTCTTTTTTGGGGCTTTTTCAAATTAATTATATAATAAATGATGGTTTATCTTAAATTATGGTTAATTATGGTTAATCTATATCAGTTCTGGTTTGTGGTGTGTTGTGTGTGGAGGAGATGGAAGGAGTGAGATGAAGGATGGATGGATGGAGAGATGAGAGGAGTCTGGATGGAGGGAGGGAGGAAGAGTTACTCCTCTCTCCCTTTAGTTACTCTCTCTCTCCTTTTCTTTTTTCTCGCCATCCTTCCTCTCCTTATTTTCTTTCTTTAATCTTTCCTTCTCCTTCTTATCATGCTCTTTCTGCTCCTTCTTTTCTTGTTTGTCCTTCTCGTCTCTTTCTTTCTTTTCTGTCTTCAGTCTCTTCTTCTCCTCCTTCTCCTCCTCCTTTCTCTCTTTCTTAAGCATTTTCTCCATTTCTTTCTGGGCTTTCTTTTCTCTCTTTCTTATTTTGGCCTTTTCTTTGTCAGTTAGTTTGGCCAGCTCCTGAAAAAAGAGGAAAAAAGGCCCCAAAACAATTCATTATTTTCTGTGTTTAAAAGTGAAAAATCTGAAATAAATGGTTAGAAATCAAACTGGTTATTATTCAGATGTAAATGTTCGTACCTGCAGTTCAGCATTTTGCTGTTTCAGGAGCTCGATCTCTTCCTCCTTGTGTTGTTCTTTCTGGAGCCGCTCATCTTCTGCTTTCAGACGTTCTGTCTGCAGCTCCTGTGCTTTCACCACTCCGGCCATTTTTTCTGCCTCTTCATCTGAGAGAAGTTTCTCCAGAGCTTCATATTTACTTTCAGTTTGGCTCAACTTGGCCAAACTGTCCATCAGCTCCTTCTCCTTCTCTCTGATGATGGCCGTCATGTCGGCCTTCTCCTGGCTGACCTGGTGCAGCTTTGTCTCAAGGTCCTCCTGCAGATGTTTTTGGTCATTGACTTGTTTAGTGACTTCCTGGTGGAGAGTTTGCTTCAGGGAGTGAACTTCTTCTTCCTTTTGTTGCAGTTTTTCACTCGTCTCCCAGCGCAGGTCGTAAAACTGCTTTTGAAGCTGTTTTGCATCTTCTTCCATATCACAGATTTTTTTATTGGCCTGAGACAGATTTGTAATGTGTTTTACATTCTGGAGCCGCTGATCTTCTGCTTTCAGATGTTTTCTCTGTAGCAGCTGTGCTTTCACCACTGCAGCCATTTTTTCTGCCTCCTCCTGTAAGAGACGTTTCTCCAGACCTTCATATTTACTTTCAGTTTGGCTCAACTTGGCCTTACTGTCCATCAGCTCCTTCTCCTTCTCGCTGATAATAGCCGTCATGTTGGCCTTCTCCTGGCTGACCTGGTGCAGCTTCGTCTCCAGGTCCTCCTGCAGATGTTTTTGGTCAGCAGCGACCTCCTTCTGTTTAAGAAGCCTGCTTTCCAATTCTGTATTTAATTGAGTGACTTCCTGGTGGAGAGTTTGCTTCAGGGAGTGAACTTCTTCTTCCTTTTGTGTCAGTTTGTCGCTCATCTCCAAGCACAGATCGTACAGCTGCTTTTGAAGCTGTTTTGTATCTTCTTCCATGTCACTGATTTTTTTATTGGCCTGAAACAGATCTGCTGTCAGACGTTCTCTCTGCAGCTCCTGTACTTTCTCCACTCCGGCCATTTTTTCTGCTTCCTCATCTGAGAGAAGTTTCTCCAGAGCTTCATATTTTGTTTCAATTTGGCTCAGCTTGGCCAAACTGTCCATCAGCTCCTTCTCCTTCTCTCTGATGATAGCCGTCATGTCGGCCTTCTCCTGGCTGACCTGGTGCAGCTTCGTCTCCAGGTCCTCCTGCAGATGTTTTTGTTCAGCTTGTTTAGTGACTTCCTGGTGGAGAGTTTGCTTCAGGGAGTGAACTTCTTCTTCCTTTTGTTGCAGTTTTATGTTCGTCTCCCAGCGCAGGTCGTAGAGCTGCCTTTGAATCTGTTTTGTATCTTCTTTCATGTCACAGATTTTTTTATTGGCCTGAGACAGATCTGCTTTCAGACGTTCTCTTTGCAACTCCTGTTCTTTCTCCACTCCGGCCATTTTTTTTGCCTCCTCCTGTAAGAGACGTTTCTCCAGAGCTTCATATTTCGTTTCAGTTTGGCTCAGCTTGGCCAAACTGTCCATCAGCTCCGTCTCCTTCTCGCTGATGATGGCCGTCATGTTGGCCTTCTCCTGGCTGACCTGGTGCAGCTTCGTCTCCAGGTCCTCCTGCAGATGTTTTTGGTCAGCAGCGACCTCCTTCTGTTTAAGAAGCCTGCTTTCCCATTCTGCATTTAATTGAGTGACTTCCTGGTGGAGAGTTTGCTTCAGGGAGTGAATTTCTTCTTCCTTTTGTTGCAGTTTTTCACTCGTCTCCCAGCGCAGATCGTACAGCTGCTTTTGAAGCTGTTTTGCATCTTCTTCCATGTCACTGATTTTTTTATTGGCCTGAGACAGATTTGCGATCTCCTCCTCCATGTGTTGTTCTTTCTGGAGCAGCTCATCTTCTGCTTTCAGACGTACTGTCTGCAGCTCCTTTACTTTCTCCTCTCTGGCCATTTTTTCTGCCTCTTCATCTGAGAGAAGTTTCTCCAGAGCTTTGGTTTCAGTTTGGCTCAGCTTGGCCAAACTGTCCATCATCTCCTTCTCCTTCTCTCTGATGATAGCCGTCATGTCGGCCTTCTCCTGGCTGATCTGGTGCAGCTTCGTCTCCAGGTCCTCCTGCAGATGTTTTTGGTCAGCTTGTTTAGTGACTTCCTGGTGGAGAGTTTGCTTCAGGGAGTGAACTTCTTCTTCCTTTTGTTGCAGTTTATGTTTCCTCTCCCACCGCAGGTCGTACAGCTGCTTTTGAAGCTGTTTTGCATTTTCTTTCATGTCACAGACTTTTTTATTGGCCTGAGACAGATCTGCTTTCAGACGTTGGCTTTGCAGCTCCTGTACTTTCTCCACTGCGGCCATTTTTTCTGCTTCCTCCTGTAAGAGACGTTTCTCCAGAGCTTCACATTTATTTTTCCACTCTGAGTTGTTTGTCTTGATGGTGATTTCCTTATGGCTCAACTTGGCGAAACTGTCCATCAGCTCCTTCTCCTTCTCACTGATGATAGCCATCATGTTGGCCTTCTCCTGGCTGACCTGGTGCAGCTTCCTCTCCAGGTCCTCCTGCAGATGTTTTTGTCCAGCAGCGACCTCCTTCTGTTTAAGTTGACTGCTTTCCCATTCTGCATTTCCTCCCTCCATGTCACTGGTCTTTTTATTGGCCTGGGACAGATTTGTAGCCAGAGTGTCTTTTTCACTGAGCAGTTTCGTACGTTCCTGCTCCCAGCCCAGCTCTCGGCCGGCTAGTTGCTGCTTTAGAGCAGAGACTTCTGAGGCAAGCTGCTGGTTTTCTGCTCTCGAGTCTTGCAGGGATTGACGCAGGGACTGCACGATATTATTGCGCAAGTCTCTCGCCATTCCTGGTCCTTCATGGCGCTGCTGACCACGCTGGTACTCAGAGTCCTCGCGCTGCATTTGGCTAGATGCCTGAAAAACAGAAATGTACATGCAGGTGAAAATATTTTACCATTCTCACTGTAGATACACACAAAAATACATAGATTTATATAGCTGAATGTTTTGCTGTCATTACAACAAATTGTTTAATTCTCCTGAGAGAAATATCTAACAGGATGTGAGAAAGTACTTAATCATTTTATCATCATTAATCATAAGCATTATTCTCAAACAGTAACGTTATGTACATGCACTGTCTTAAAGTCCATGTTTTATTTTAAGCCTTATCAACTACAAGTAAATCATTTTCATCCAACAAGATACTCAAGTTACTCAAAACATTAAATCCACGTGTCAAAGACTTCACATTGTTTGTTTTAGTCTGTTAAATGACACTCAAATATAGTTTCTGTATTTCTCTTAAATATAGTCACTTAAATACATATGTTTAATATTTCAACAACCAACTGCAACATATCAGACTAACAATTTAAAATCTTTCCCTGATCAAGGAAAATATTCACAATGATTTTTGGTTGAATCAAATAAGTAGATAAAAAAATTTGCCCAAAGAATTTCTGGTTAAAAAAAAAAATTCTTACTTGATGCCTTGAGATGTTTCTTCTCGCCATTTCGGTTCAACACAGATTCTGTGTGAAGTGTGTAAAGTTTGTAAAGTTTGTAAAGTTTGTAAAGTTTGTAAAGTTTGTAAAGTTTGTAAAGCTCTGTGGGTTTCTTTCTAGTGGACGCTCCGAGTTTTCACTGAGAAATGATTCCTACTGTAGAGTTTCTGACTTTTATAGTAGTTGGGCCTTTATGACATCATAGAGAAGCGTGACATCATAGAGAAGCGTGACATCAGCGAGAAGCGTGACATCAGCGAGAGGCGTGACATCAGCGAGACGCGTGACATCATCGAGACGCGTGACATCATCGTGGTTCCACACAGACTCAGAAGAGAATGTGATGTCATAGTTAGGCCTCAGCAGGTTGATTCTTTTTTTAAAGTGCAAAAAAAAACAAGCAAACAAAAAACAAACAAACCCAACTGTAGAACTAACAGCCCATCATAGTATTTTGTATTACAGTGGAGTATTAATGCCACAATCAGTGGAAAACATCTTCATATTATGAGATGCAGTCTGATTTTTACAAGAAAAACTCATAATATTAGAAGATAACAACATCATTTGAAAGAAAACAGAACAGTTTGAGAATAAAGTCCTCAAAGTTCTTAAAGTCAGTCACGTATCTTCTTAATTATTCACTTTTTGTCCTCAAAATATTACAACTTATTCCCGTAAGATTGTGACTTTGCTCATTAAATTAGAACTTGACTGCTGTTTGACTTCGCCAAGATGCCTGCCAACTGTTTTATTTCATTTAGATCATTCACTGATTGTTTCATACTGAATTGTGCTTTTGTTAAAACTAGGTGGCATAAAAATGATGTGTATGATTGAGAACAACAAGTCAAAGTTAAGCAGAATGAAGTAGACGGTCCAGCAAACCCAAAATGTTCCCATATGAGGACGCAGAGTCACAGGAGGTTTAGTTACCCAGCAGAGAAGTGGGAATAAAAATCATCTCTGGACATTAATAATATCATGAAGAAAAAGGCTTTTTATATCGACTCTCTGAACACATTATCTCCAATCAGTTTAAAAATGCAGAACCGTAGTTGTCAGTTTTTGTTTCCTCAGATTCACATTTTTACTATTTTTTCTAACTCTGTTTTTTGGTTTTATAAAAAGCTTAGAATGTGGATTACACTGTTCGTTTGATCTGTTCACCTGTAGTCAAAATATGTTTGATATATGTTTATATAAAAATGTATTTTATTTAATATATTTATTTCCCCCCTCCTTTTCTGCTGTTTTTCATAGTCTCTGTCTTTCCATTTGCTTTCTTCTGCTGTGTTACATTTTTGTTATATTGTTGTTTTCCACGTTAATTCATACACCTAATGTATAATTTAGTGAATTGTGTATTTTGTAATGCAGATTATACTAAAAACTCAATAAAAATAAATAAATGAACAATATTACTCTTCTTATTTAATAATACAAAAGTTAGAATTTCCTCATTTGTTCCTGACCAGATGTCAAAGAGCCGACCTAACATTAGAATAAAGAAGATTACCTGGAGTTACAGCCACCATCATTTTGAAACATGTGGATATAATTTAATCTATTTTGACCTCAGTCAGGCCTTCACCTCTTTTTTCACCTTTAAAGTAACTTCAGGTTTCTTAATTATTGATTGGCTGGAGGACGGGAAGAAGACAATAGAGAGAACATTCAGGTGTATGTGAGATCGATCTGTTCACCTTTCCTCAGTGACAGGAGGAAATATCCTGTTTAAGAACTAGTCTTGCTAAAAGCGATGCAGGAGTTTTTGAACCTGGTGCACTGGCCTTGTTCATTCACATTTTGGTCTAAGCTGAATTCCTAATACCTAGCTAGCACAAAGAAAACATAGAGCTGGTGGCATTCACATCGACATTAGCTCATTGTGAAAAAACACAGCTTTGTCATTCATTTGATGTACTGCAACGCAACATCATATGGTATGGAGATGCACTGGCCAATCACATACATGCAAGCACACCTTGGTGGGGATAACAAAGTAATGATGATTAAGATTTCTCAGTCGTCTATTGTACATTTCATACACTCAGCTGTGTTTTAGCTTTTCTGACTCTAAATGTGTGTCTCAATTATTGCCTAATAACCTCTCATCTCTCCCACCACATGCATAAGCAAAGGCTGTGTGTGAACTCATGTCCAGGAGGAAGGTGATTTCTGCAGATATAATGACCTAAGATCCTCTTCCACTACTCCAGTGACCAGCAGCACCTCAATCCATCCACAGCCCTCCTCTCCTCCTCCAGTGCTCCTCTCCTCCCTGCGTGCCTTGGCACCACACTGCATATTTAAAGCCATGAAGCTCCTTTTGGTGAGAACACCTTCACTACTTAGCAGATGAGTGTTTGTATGAGTATGTGTGTGTGTGTGTGTGTGTGTGTGAGAGAGTGTGTGTGTGTGAGTGCGATGACTACAGGGAGACATTGATAGTTGCTGTGTGCCATGCGGCTCCACCCCTGATGTGTGTCTTTGATTATTGATAGTTAATTATCGCTCTGAAGACTGACAGCGTGTACAGGTTTGCTCCCTCTCTGCACCTCATCCCTTTCTTTCTCTCTTCACTGGAGGCCTTGCAGGGGAGTCTCTCTTCCATGGGGAGGGACAGTTGCGCAAGCGTCCATCACTGCCCTAATGGTGATAAATTCCCTTTCATTAACATGGCCCACACGTACCACACTCCCCTCTCCCACAGCCATGGATTTTTCCACTCACTACCCTCACCTCCCCTCCTGATTCTTATGTGTTTCTTTTTTCTTTTCTTTTTAACAACCATTAATGCACTGCAGTGCTTTGTTTTGTTCATCTAAGGGATTCAGGTGTGCAGTATATTAGGATTTGTCGATAGGGGAAGAGACCAAAGAGGCCAACAACTGACAGAAGACATCTTCCTCTGTTGCCTGCTGTGTGCTCAGGATGTGCATTTGATTGCTTGTTGACGCTATTTGACTGATCATCTGATTCCACCAGTCTGTCCGTCACCTGGCTCAACACTTTATTCCATGGAGGATCAATGGTGGCTAAGTTTAAAGGAATAGTTTGACTTAATAAAAAACAAACAAGCAAAACAAAAACGTATTTGTTTTCTTTATGAAAGTGAGATGTTTAGATGGATATGAGTCTCATATCTGCGTGTTAAATACAGAGGTTTAGGTAGCACGTGGTTGGCCTAGCTTAGCATAAAAGCTGGAATCATGGGGACAGAGCTATCTTGGCTACATCCAACATTCAAAAACGTGCCTTCTCTAAAGCTATCGTTTGTTTAACCAGTACAAAAGCTGAATTAAAGCTCAGACCATATTTTAAGTTCAAATACATTCTGAATATATATTGTATCCAATGACAGTGAAAAACGTTGGAGTAGTCAATGGAGGTATGTTTGTTTTTAGGCTAGGGTGCTGTATTAAAATAACATAGAATAGTGTGGAGATTCAAAATGATGGTACTGAAAATACTGTATGTTCAGGAATGCAATCATACGGGACTAAAAGGTAAGACAATAATTCCGAGAGTAACAATTGTGCCCATGTTTCCTCACATTTTGTGGGTCAGTGAAAAATAAGGGTCGGCAAGATGAGTAACTCAAAAATATCTTTAAAAATAGTTTTAAAAGCAGCATCAGGTTTGTTAAAATGTACATTTAGTATTTTTGTTGGTTTTATATCATTTGAAATGACATTTGCACCATTTTTTTTACCAAAAGTAAGACTGAATGCTCCCGAAAATGTCAAATGGTGTAACCACAAAAAAATTATAAATATTCAATATTTGATCCACCTACAGTGTATTTAAGTGTATGTATACAAATAATTACTACATTTTAAAACAATAATTGAAAAGAAAACATTTTGGAGTATTTCTACATTTAAATATTAAAGCATTTTGTCAATATTTAGCAGGATATATCCTAAAAACAACCTATTTTTCTAAATAAGTTTTGACAAATTCTTTAAAATTTGTTTAAAAAAACATAGTGTTGTATTGCAAAAGTGGATTATATTTATTCCACATTTTGGTTCACATTTATTTTCCTGTATATAATCAGATTTTTATGAAAAAAATACTGGTTATACCAATGGGACACTGAGTTACATCAAATCATTAATTGTAGTTGTCTGCCTGCATTATAGCACACAAAAAAAATGTAATGATTCCAAATTAATGAAGCATTAAAAAAAATACTTGATCCATCTTCGACAGCACATTTAAGGTGCAATGCAACTGTACCAGAATGCCATACTCCTGCAGTGAAAAGCCTTTAGACTTTAAGTGGTCTGGATTTACAATTGACAGGATTGATCGGTTAAGTCAGGTGAGCTTGTAACAGAGCCTGCACCTTGATTAAAAACACTGGCTTCCACTGAAACCTGGGTACTAATACTGATAACATACATCATTTATTGAATTTAATAAAACTGTTCTATTAGTATCAGGGCCAGTGTGTATAAAACTTGAAATGCATGGTTTTAGAAATGGTCCGACACTTTGATTTATGGGTCAAATGATTGTTTGTAAAAAAAAAGCAAAGCAAAGCATTATTGGGGAGCTTTAGGAAAGTGAAGCAGTCAAAGTGTTGTACTACAAACATGTCTACCTATAATACCCTCCCTCAATCACTGAGTCATGTAATAGCAGACATGCAGGGAAGACATGTCATTGCTGCATTAGCTTCACACAGCACACACATTTTCATGATAGATGAAAACATATGAGAAAAGGCTTTTAGAGAACACTCCCCCCCTACACTCACTGTATATATTTAAAGGATATACATTAATCATGCTTGTGATAATTATCTGTAGAGCTCCTACGCAATGTGTGTATATTTTATAAAATACCTTATATATTTTAGAATCACTTGACTTTCACACAGTGTTTATTTATGAAGAACAAGATTAATATGTCTTTTTTTTTGTTTACACACTAATTTATTATATTTCACTTGCTAATAGACAACATTCCATCTGTGATGTGGTATGATTGAGCAATCATTTGAACATCTTAGAGCTGGACCACACTCATTATTAAAATGTGTGTACTTAGTTGTTTGTGATCTCTTAAACGTCTTTGTCCTGATGTGTTGAGGAACGCCTCTCTGCCACACTGCAGTATATAATATTGATTTTGCTCTGTCACACAGCACAACTTTTTTCTGTGGAAAATGTGATGCTGCACATTGCTGCTCTCTAAGCAAAGCCTCACTGAATCAATAATAATACTTCATCTCTTGACCCTGTTGCTACTCAGTGTTATCACTCTAACTGAAAAGAGATTCACCACAGCAACCACTGTGGCTGCAATCATCAGTTTTGAAGGTTTAAGGTTCAAATTTCATAAATGACCTCATTGTTTTACTTCAAAACAAAGGTTCAGCTTGCTCATATAAATGTTAGAGCTGGGATTTAGTATTGCACTTAAAGAAATAAGGGACAGATGTTAATAATAAATGGTCAGGATTAAAGCAAGCAGAGGCTGAGATATCCTGACTTTCATTATGTGGTATAGAACAAGCTCCAAAACAGGCTCCTACATTTCCCATAATGCTACTCAGTAGCATCTCTTTTCTCTGTCTGATAAAGCCTTGTCTTTCAAACTCTACAGCTTGAGTTTGCTCTGCAGGGTTTCTGTTATACATCTCTCCAACTACAGACTGACATGACCCTGATGACATCACTATGAAGTCATCAGAGCAATAATCTTAAAGTGGGTTCAGCCAGAAAATTAAGTAAGAAGAAAATTAAGTTTCTTTGATTTTAATGCCGATTTTGGCATCATATTTGAGCAAACTAGTCCTAGGGATTTTATCACACCAACTTCAAATTCGCACAGAATCATCTTGAGACATTGGAGATGAAAACTTATCAAAAGCTTTTTCCCCCGTCATTCCTGGTTGCCGTGGCAACACTGCGAATTTCGATGTCTCGCCATGAAATTTCAAACCCTCATAACTTGACTCCACATGCTCTAATCTTTTTCAAATTCCATATGCTTGTTCAGCGTCCCGGTCTGAACACATGTACAGTCTCATATTTAGTGACAGTCATAGCGCCACCTACTGGCAACAGGAAGTCACTTGCTTCATTCTTTCACTAATTACTCCCAGAATCTTAAGTATTTACACCTGAAATTGACTCAGCTGAGACATAAGACCTTGGTGATGCTACATTCTGCAGCTCATGACCCATCATCAAATACTGTTGCCATGACAACACATTCAAAGCCATGAAATACGATTACAGTTTTCAGAGGCAAGGGATGCCTCCACAGTCACAAAACTTAACACACACGTCTGGAGTGGGTGTATTTAACATCCTATATTCTTCAATGGGATGGGCATAACTAAACAGCTCAAGAGCGCCCCCTCGAATATTTAAAAATCTAACCACCGCCTTCCACATTAACATAGAAGAATGAAATTTTGTAGGTTTATGTATCATCTCCAGACTGACAAAAACGTCATTTGGACCCATACCTTAAGTCCAAAAGTAAGTCGGCCATCTTGGAAAAACTGCTCAAGTTTGGGTTTTTTTTGGCCATTTCCATGCCTTATATTTTAACAAACTCCTCCTAGGGATTTAATCCGACCGACCTCAAATTCTCTCAGAAACATCTTGAGACATTGGAGATGAAAAGTTATCAAAATCTTTCTAATTACTCATACCTGGTGGCCGTGGCAGTGCCGACAATGTCGATGCCTCGCCATACAGCAGGAAGTCCTAATAACTCCTACAGACATTGTCCGATCTACACCGAATTGATCACGCATGTAGAGGGTCCCGCCCTGAACACGTCTATACATCAGTACTGTGTCATATACACAGCACCACCTACTGGACACAAGAAGTAAACGCATCGTACTTTAACTAACTCCTCCTAGAGATTTAATCCAACTGACCTCAAATTCGCTCACAAACATCTTGACACATAGGAGATGAAAAGTTTTTTAATTACTTATTCCCGTTGGGCGTGGCAGCGTGGACAATTTCGATGCTTCGCCAAACAGCAGGAAGTCCTTATAACTCTTGCAGACATTGTCCCATCTACACCAAATTAATCACACATGTAGAGGGTCCCGCCCTGAACACGTCTATGCATCAAAACTGTGTCATATACACAGCTCCACCTACTGGACACAGGAAGTCAGCCTCATATGAAAAACATTATCCGATTTATATGAAATTTACAGGATGTGTTCTCAACATCATACACTACAACATGACATAATTGTTGGGTGATCTCTAGCGCCACATAGTGGACACAGGCAGTGTGGGTTAGCCCCATCACACAATGTTCAATAAATGCCCGGGTGCCAAGAAGTCTACGTGCCCACTGTGTCTGCCCTGCGACTGCGGCATGCACCGACATGCACGTAAACACTTTTCGCTGTTTGGGGGCGGTGCGTGTTAATTTTTATTTGATCTCTCTCATGCTTACACCCTACTCCTAATCCCTTCTGTCCTCTGTGTCCTGATAACAGCTGAAGGTTCAGGTTCAGTAAATCCAGATTTCTTTAGTTCTTCTTTTCTCTCTGAGATCAGAGCAGTAAGATCCTTTCTGACCCATCTCACCCCGGCCAAGGCCTCTTCAAACTTCTGCCCTCTGGCAGAAGGTACAGGGTCCTGAGTGTTATGATTGGATGTTATTACATGTTTGTCCACTAGGCGGCAATAGCGGTTAGTAGTTAATGAACAACACTTAAGTGAGTAATTGGCAGAGTAAGAGAATACTGCAAGAATAATGTAAGTTTTTGACTAGACAAATAAAGAAGCTAACTGAATCACTTGGCCTCATACTTTAAAACATGAACATAACACTGAGGAGCCGCACAAACCGGCTCAGAAACACTTTTTATCCCTGGGCTATCAGACTCCTGAACAATTAACCACCCACCCCCACCCTCAGCACCTCACCTCAGCAACATCTACCTCATGTAACATATGCAATAAGTGCAACATGTGCAATAGACTGTGAGGTGCGTGCGTGTGTGTGTGTGTGTGTGTGTGTTTGTGTGTTTGTGTGTGTGTGTGTGTGTGTGTGTGTGTGTGTGTGTGTGTGTGTGTGTGTGTGTGTGTGTGTGTGTGTGTGGGGGGGTAAATAGCTCTTAAAGTATTTTTTTGTTTTTATGTATAATATTTATTTTTTACTTTTTATTGCACCACGGGAAGAGTTCCCGAACCAATCTCGTTGTGACACCTGTTGTACAATGACAATAAAGGATGTTCTATTCTATTCTATTCTTCAGTTGAACGGTTAAGAGGCAGCATGTGGAGCAGCAGGACTGATAGATATGTTTGTCAATGTATTCATGTATTTTATATCTGTGATTATGTTTTTGTTCTTAGTAAAAGCAGAGTCACAGACAGCAGGATGAAGTAGCTGCAGCTGGAGCTACACATACAGTATAGCAGATACCTGCTCAGTCTTCTGACCATGACCTCTGACCCTCAGCAGCAGCCTTCACTCTAATGCTCCAGCTCTGATGGTTCCAGGATGAGGATAGCGCACTGGGTGAGTATCCGGTTCAGTATCATGCTTTTGTCATCTCAGTGGGTTGTGCAAATTTTCTTTACAGTCACGAGAAACACATGCTGATCTGAATTGAAAGTAGTGCTGACTCTGAATATAATATATTCATATAATAACACTACTATAAACACAACTACAAATCTACAAGGTATCAGCACTGATGTTCTTTTTTTTTTTTTTTAGTTTGGCTTCCTTTGGCCCAAAGGAATCCAGACAAATATGTCAAGAAAAGAAGGTCTGCAGATCATATAGCCTGACTACAAAGAAAACAAGTCCACCGGAGCTCACAGTACAAATCAATTTGGGAGTTATTTTGAGGTGAGTCATTTTTCCCTGCTGCACTGCTACACCGGATCTTAGGGTTCCCCCATCTGCCCAATCCAACTTTAACCCCTGACTACAAACAACAAAGAGTTCACAAATGCATTCAGTTCTCATTTACTGTCGCCAACGTGACCAGTATGATTAATACAATTGCAAGTGTCTCCATAGTGCTGTTACTGTGCATGACACATAATCGCAACATTGCTGGTTTGAGTCCAACCAGGGACCCTGCTGCATGTCGTACTCATCTCTCTCCCTTCATTTCCTGTCAGCCTCTTCCCTAATAACTGTCCAACCGGTCGAGGCAGATGGTCGCCCATCTAGAGACCGGTTCTGCTTGAGGTTTCTTCCCATTAGGAGTTTTTCCTTGCTGCTGTCGCCAAGTGCTGCTCATGGTGAATTGATGGGACAGAGGACAGTCTAGACCTGCTCCATGTGAAGAGTGCCTTGAGATAACTTTTGTTGTGATTTTACATTATATAAATGATATGAATGGAAGAAATTAGATGCAAAAAGCCCCCCCCCCCTCCCC
Organism: Scomber scombrus; assembly: GCF_963691925.1. Lineage (NCBI taxonomy): Eukaryota > Metazoa > Chordata > Actinopteri > Scombriformes > Scombridae > Scomber > Scomber scombrus. Next base: position 31,444,745 of record NC_084978.1, read on the forward strand.
CACAAAAAAAAAATCTGAAAATCACAGCACATGAATTTTCTTTGATCTTCCCTTCCTTCTTCCCCGCTACCTACTTACACTTTATTAAAGGGATACTCTAATGTAAAGTATCATGTAAGTACTGAAAAGATTGTAGCTTGCTGTGTGCTCAAGTTCTTCAGTGTGCAAATCATAAAGGACCAAGGACCAAGGATCATGGTCAAGAAAGCTCTTCAGGAGCTATGTTTTCTCAACAGACTGAGGAAGTTTGGCATTAATGCTAGCATCCTCACAATCGTCTACAAGTACACCATTGAGAGCTTGCTGAGGGGCTGCATCAAGGTCTGGAATGGGAACTGCTCTGCACACAAACACACATCACTACCGAGAGTGGTGGAGGCAGCACAGCACAACACTGGCAACACGCTTCCAGCCATTCATACATTCTGTACATGATACAGGACCATGACCACAAGTACCACCAGACTTAAGGACAGCTTTTACTACTATGCCATCAGGGTTCTGGACTCATATATCTGCACTGCTTATTAAAATGCACTATTGACCGTTATTGCTGCTTTTGAACAAGGACTGCTACACAATGTGTAATACTGTTGTATACAGCTATCACTTTTACTGTTATACATAAATATTTACTTTTATTTATGTACACTCTGTTATATTTTATTAATGTCATCCCATCTTCTTTAACATTTATCTTATGTTCTATATTGTATGACTCGTATTGCTGAGCTGACCTGTTTTCTTGTCCAACACATATCATTGTACTGTTGACCCTGTGTTAACCTACATATTGACTAGTAAAACTAAACTAAACTGAACTCCTCTGTGGATGACAGCAGCTTCAGTAAGCTTGGGTTCACTGCAGTTAAAATGGATTTTAATGTTACAAAGAGTCAAAGCAAAAAAGTATCAATGTCAAGCCAGCCACCAAAGCTGGAGCAAACTACTGTGACCTAGCCTTCCTCACAGCTACCTGAGCACAATACTGGTGGTGGTGGATCAGTGGGACAGACAGGTCTGTTTCAAAGGTCCTACAGTATCCAGGAAACATTGTATACACCTCAGCCCTGTAATCCACTGCTTACTATTGGTTTTATATCCTCCTCATGAACTTTAGTGGCATGTCATCCTCTCTGTCTCTGTCTGCTACACTGACATGGATGATAAGGGGCAAGACTCTTTCTAAAGCAGGATTTAAAGGTGCCATGTCTCATGCTGTCATTGCTGTCAGGGATGAGGGAGATTCTGAGAGAGGTCAGAAAAGATAAGGATGGATGGATGGGTGGATGGATGGATGAGAGTCTAGGGAGAAAAAAACAGATGGATGTAAAGTAGACAGCTGAGGAAAGAAAAAGTAGATACAAGGATGGGATGTCAAAGTGACTAGAAACATTGAAATGCATGCAGCATATTTGTCCACCTACTGTGCTTGTCTTGTCTTTTATCAAAGCTAGAATATGTACAAGAGGTGTCTGGGTGTCCATGTTCAAGATGAGAATGGAGGATCTTTTTTGTTGTGTGTTTTACAACAACTGCTCATTCCTCTGTGCTGCATATACCTAAGATGTTCCTTCATTACTATGAACACACTGTTCTGCTGCCCAGAATACTCACTAGAGCACCCAATGTGGATGCATCCTCCACTGTAAATAGTCCCCAACAAACTATTATCCCCTGTTTGACTAATGTTTGCTAAAAACAGCATCAGCCAGCTGTTTAAAATCTTGTCTCAGTCATTTCCAATAATGAATAGACCACTGGGCTTGTGAGAGAGTACCACAAACAGGGTTGGGATGTCAGAAATGATTGAGAGATTGTTAGTTTGGGGATTTAAAGAAAGTGCTAATTGAAGCATTGAGAGTAAGATGTGTGTCTGTGTGTGTTTCAATTTTGAGTTATGACTCTGAGAATAAGGAGACATTTGTGGCAAATTGTGTCATCTTGTGACAGGAAAAAACAAAACTGATATTACTGATCACATTTGGAATGTTGTGATGTTCATGTGGTGCTATCAACAGACAAACAGATGAAGCAAACATGTCATTTCATTATTTTGTTATTTGTCATTATTTGTTTCCAAGAGCTCATCATCCCAGTTTTGGCAGGAAACCAACGATTGTTCACTTAGATGTTTTAAGCATGTTAACACTGTTGTGCCTCTTGTGCCAAACTTTCCAATATGTCAGACATTCTGTCACTAGGAGTTGAGGATGAGTTCTTGGAATAATGGATTCATCAAACAATGGGTTTGAGTAATGGGGTGTATTTTGTGCCACATAATAAAGAAGTCTTAGATAATATTGGATAAAACCTTACACGTATCATAAAATCAGTTGACAATGTTTTGAATCTTAAATCAAATATTTTCCATAGTTGTATCATCCTCGGAAAAACATCCTTTAATGTCCACAATGTGAATACAGCCTCTCTCTCCTGCTCACGGCCTTCACTTCCAAGTATCTTGGTATAGGTCCGAAACGTGTGTTCCTGCTATTCTCGGTGAGTAAAATGTCTTGAGGCGGCCAGTTAATTACAGGCACACTGGCATCCCATGGCTCTGAAAAAGCAGGCTGTGAGGGATGGAGGGAGAGACAGAGGAAGGGAGGGAGGGAGGGAGGGAGGGAGGGAGGGAGCAGAATTCCAGATGGGATGGATGAAACATTCCTGCAGGTCTTTTCAGCTCAGACCACCACAGACTCTCAGCTTAACTCTTTACTAACAACTGTGGCAGCTCACACACCTCAGAATAGATCAGGTTGTGTTACACCTTATTTTAAGATCATTTTGTCACAATTTTCCCTCAAATAAAAAATAAACTTGCCACGTATATATACTGTACATATAAAGAGCCATGAGGCCCAGTCAGTCACAGACTGAAGAGATAAGACTGAGGTTAGGTGCATGGCCAGACAGACTGCAGGCAGGGGCGGAGACCTGCACATGCTGATCTTAGGCATTGTAAACTGGTTCTAGGGATATAGAACACCACCATCAGGCATTGAAAGGAACAGTTTGATGATCTTCTAAACCGGATCACCATGCCCTCTGTGGAGAAGCCTCACTCATATCCCTGACAGAGTTCTCTAAGGTAGTCAAAAAGATACGTAGTGGCAAGGTGCCAGGTTTGGATTAGATTGGCCTGAGATGCTGAAGGCTCTGTTTGACTGTCATGGCTCGCACTCTTTGTCATGGTTCCCAATATTGAATAAAGGTGACAAAAGAGTAGAGCTTATGCCAGGAGCTAGAAATCAGCTCCAGCTCATTGTTGAACCTCAGATTCAGGAGGAACAAAGTGGATTCCATCCCAACTGGTCCACTGGCCATGGAACAGTGGACCAGCTCTTCACCCTTGCAAGAATATGTGAGGGGTCGTGGGAGATTTCACATCCAGTCTATATATGTTTTGTGGACTTGGAAAAGGCTTACAATTGTGTGTGATTTTTATGGACAGAATCTCAAGGCACTGCTGGGGGGATGAGTGTGTCCAGTTTGGGGACCTCAGGATTGCTTCTCTGATTTTTACAGATGAGTTGGTTCAGTCAGCTTGAACCTAGTACAGTATGACTTCCAACAGGCACTGGAAGGGATGTCCAACTGGTTGGAGACCCCAGGGCATACCGAAAAAAACCCACTGGAGGGACTACATATACATACATACATACAATATATTCCGGTTCCGACACACGTCAACAGTCACGGCCCTGTAAAATGACCCCAAAGTTCCTGCGGTGGAAACGGCCCTAAAGTCTGGGTTTCCTTACTCAGTCAGAGGCCAACATGACCAGTCCTGGATAAGTAGCAGAAAACAGATGGATGGATGTATCCTTAGATTGACAGGTTTAGAGCTTGCAATGAAGAATACATAAAGGTATCATTTTTTGCAATGACCTCAATTAATCTTTTTAATATGTAGAACATATTTCCTTATTGACAACGCCCGTGGAACTTTTCATACTGTTGAACTGATGTGTTCAGTGTGTGTGTGTGTGTGTGTGTGTGTGTGTGTGTGTGTGATGGAAGGTCAGCCCCACCCATATGCAACTAGATAACATCTCTTTATTAGACCCTCCCTGCCTGGTCTACAGCCATATTTTGCAAACTCTGCAGCACAGATTGTAACTGCATTATAAAGCAGGCTTTCTGCATAAACGTGTCCTCTCCAAGCCCAAACTGATAACCCTGATGACATCACTATGATATCATCAGGGTTATCAACCTGACAAAGCTCCTCTAGGGCAACAGAAGACATCATGCAACTGGTTTTGCAGGAAGAGTCGCTCTAACCATGACTAATAAACTGATCCTCATGTGTAAAATAGGTGCAGTGCTCCTTTAAAATGAAATGAAAAACGAAAATATTGCTAATTTAAAGAAGGTGGGTTTTTTTTACAAAATTCAAAATAAAACAGACATCTCACTGCTCACATTTTTGGCCAGAGAGTGTTCACACTGCAGTGACACTATATCACTAAGATCTTGTGGATCCTGTGCAGCTGCAGTCTGCTTCAGAGGTGTGAATTACATTTTATTGGAATGGTCTCTCATTTGCTCAATGAGAAACTTTGAAAATGCCACAGGCTTCCCACCCTGGATGGTCCTGCATATTTAACTGTGAGAATCTGACGTGGCATTTAGGTGTTACATTTATTTATTTCGTATTTGCCAGATGATCGCACATGCTTGATGTCACTTGCTGATAGGCTGTGGTGTTATTTGGCGTCTCTGGGTGTCAAAGGCACAGACTTTGTGCTCAGCTTTTTCTCGGGCTGTGAAAACACAATCAGGATTATTGGAACGCATGCAGCAGGCAGCGGGAGAAGCAGAGAGAGAGAGACGTTCACTTTTATTAGCTTTGCTATTGATCACGCTTACGATAAGATGACACAGACAAGAGAAAATGGAAAATGATACATCCCGCTGCATTCTGGGGACATTTCCACAGTCATATTGCAGCAGTTCATATATTATGAGTAAACCACAGCAGGGCTGGGCTGCTGTTTGATAGACAAGGACTCAGATTCTAAGTCCCAACATGCGCTTTATATCTAGACTGAGTCTGTATAATTTATGTGGATTACACAGATGAGGTTCTGTATTAGGTACACGCAGTCTTATGCTTTATGTCACTTCTCTTTACACAGTATTTGACATAAGCTTTTATTTTATTAAACAATGCAGAGCAGCAGCAAGCATAGTGACTGATGATGGTTAAGCTTAACCTTTACATACTGTTTAGGGTCATATTTACAAATGAGAGTTGTAAAAATGTCTTATACACATTTTTATTAGCTGGACATGTTGTATTCTTCATATTCTATAAAATGTTCTCCTGGACCATAAAACAGTGATTGTGAATGTCTTTTTCCCCATAAATAAATAGAATAGACAATGTTCGCTCTCTGAAAGCTTCACTGTGGATTAATCAGACATTTATTAATGACTGACTAGGAATGTATGAATGTAAATTGGTTTAGAGACTATAATTATGAGTTAGAATATGAACAGTAAAGCTTTAAAGGTGCAGTTTTTTGAACTTGAAGTCCTGCCACATGTACAGAGAGCTGCTGTACATTTAGCCCACTACCATCTGGTTACTTTTAAATTTACATAGACTGCAAAAAAATAATTTTCTATAAACAAGATCAGCATGAGAGTTCATTCTTGACCTTGGAATTAGCAGTTTGACAGAAGAATTTCAATTCAAGTTCCACTTAGTAGCTTTTTTCCAGAGCTTTTTAACATATTGCTCTTCCTCAGGAAATGGAGTTAAGTTGTCAGGAAGATTGACCTTATTTACATTGTTGTAGTGACGTGAGGAGGTATCATAAAGATAACTCTTTATTTTAACTAAATGAATTATCTTTTCATCACAAGTGACAGGAGGTAAATGGAAACGGCTCCTGATGAAAGTTAAGTTCAGAACGGTGCTCTCAGCCAGTGAGGACACTCCAACAGAAAACAAAGCAGTCAAATTGTTTTTGTTTCCTGACGCTCGCTCACATCGTATTCAGTCAGGACACACTGTAAAAGGAGTCACATGTCATTTCTCACTGTACAAAAATGTCCTGTGTTTTTTGGAACTTTACCCACTATAAGTGAATATATGAATCAGGCTATTGCAGCTTGTATTTATTACATAACTATATTATTTGACAATATTAATTATCAGAGAGGATAAAACAGGATTTATTCCTGCTAAAATAAAATATTATGACTTTTACTTTCTGAACAGACTCCTGGTGCTCTAACTTGAATTAATGGCTCCATTTCTGCCTGCTGTATTTTACATTTTCCCCCCGGAGGTAACATTTGGATATCTGCAGCACAGCTAGAGGAGTGTGATAGCAGAAAATGTTTCATCTATTTAAAATGTCAATAGTAAATGTCAGGTTCTGTTGTCAGTGCCTCACAATTAAAGAGCCAACAGCTTCTTTCTGGAGCTGTCACTTTGTACTGATGTTTAACAATCACACCGAGAGAAATCACTTTGTGTGAGCAGAGCAGAATGTAACACAGACACAACACACACTGCTAACGTGCACGTGCTTCATGAACCTTCCTGGACTCTGATGTATAGCATTGTGGGTAATGTAGGATTACATGGCTGTGTAAATGAAGACAGTGATTTTGGAATCAGCAGCTTCATTTCACAGCAGCTTCTTTTATTGGTGTCTCACCAACTTGCCGATTTGTCAGAGAGCTGAGAACATCCAGAGGGAGGGAGAGAAATATGTGTGCAAGTGTTTGAAAGCGTCTGATCAGCAGTGGAATCGCCTGGTGCTTCACCAGGGTCACTGTTCACTGCTGACACATCACTACGCTCCTTCACACATGAAATGTGAGGTGCGTGCGTGTGTGTGTGTGTGTGTGTCTCAACACTGGCCAAGACAGCTCTGAAATCTCAGCAAACAGAAAGGTGGAGCCTCCTCTCCTTCTTTCCTTTCCTTTCCTCCTCTCCTTTCCTCTCCTTTTCATTTCTCGTAGTATTGAACTGCTTTCTGCTCCTGTTTTTCAGATCTCCCCTTGTACTCTCCATCAGTCCTGTGTGCATGATCAGGTGAACTTTTTTCTCCTTCTTCTTCGTCCTCTTTTCCATAGTGTTTGCTGATCATTGGTTTTGTCAGGTGGTTTTCAAGAGGAAAGGCGTCCTGTGAGAATAGTCCCGCTGGATAGTGATGTTAGCATGGAGGAGGTCCTGTTAGCTGTCAGTGAGCAGGTACACTGTAACAAATTACCTGTAGAATGTACAGTAAGTTGCAGGCAAAAACATTGCCAATAAAGTCCTGTAAACATGTTTTTAATTACTGTAAAAAATAATTACAGTATATTACTGGATACCTTTTTACAGTTTTTTGCTGTATATAAATTACAGCAACGTATTGTTTTTTTTAATATTAGAAACAACCATTAATTGTATTTTTGTTTACAACATTATCTTGTATTCCATTCAAATTACATGAGTTAATTGGCAAACTAATGTTGCCAGTAAATAACTGTAATTATTCATAATTCAATATCTTATTGTAAAATGTTTTTACAGTTAATCTTTGTTTGTTTGTCACATTTAGCAAATTAAGCACACTTTGATTGCTCATAATCCAAAATGTATCAACACTACATTAGATTATCTTCAGCTGTTAAATAAAACAAGAGTCAGTGCTGCAACAAAACAGAACATTTATTAATACTCAATACAGTGTAACGTGTAATAACTAACCAGATTTTTTGAACTTTGTTAGTGAAATAAAGTTCCATTGTCCTGTCTTTTGTGACAGGATCAAAGCAATTCAAAGTCCTTTCATTTGCAGAGACATGAAGGCTGACACCGCTGTTCCTCTTCTGCTGCACCTTCCCACTTCTTGGACTGATCCACTTGTTCACCTTTGTGCCAATGGTTGGGTTGATCCTGATGAGGCATCTGAAGTCACAAAATCAGAGAAAAAGACAATGAAATACATTGTTTACAAGAGACAGCAGAACCCACCAAGTTCTGGAGACAAGCTTATCAGTTTTCCAAATGTTCAAAACTGCAAAACAATGGAAATGCAGGGAGTTGAATAAAAATAACTCCCTGTTATTCATAATGGAAAATGTAACAAAATAATAATCCACTAGCATCCCCTTCAAGCACATACGTTGTGTCCATTATAACGATGGTCTCCTGATACAGTGATTCTGATACTTACCATATCTATGATATGTTATGATGTGAGTTACAAGAGGACAAATGTTCCTGATAAGGTGAAAAGTATTTTGGTCACAGTATTTATACAAAACTGTCAACTGACTTGAACCTGTTTATCAAAGTGCACAGAACATTTAAGATGTTAACAAATCAATTTTACATCAAACATTTATAAAAGAATAAATGAATGCAAAAAATATATACAGTTATACAGCATAAATAACATGTTTAATGTAAAACAACAGACTGGGCAACTATGCACTATAGGCTTTCACTCCAACAGTTTTCTAACCTTGAGGGTTTTAGATCATTTGCTGGCATTCCCTCTGTCCTGCAGGTGACGGGGCTAATGCACGTAGCTAGCGTTAGCTTAACTTTACCAGTTTTTCGCTAGCTAACATATGCAAAAACGGTACAGTCTGAGTCCCACACCCCGTATATTCCGTATAAAACACGACGAAGATATAAATAATACTAAGATAAATAAAATAATGAAATACAGTCACTAACACAAATAAAGAAACATTATTCTTACCAACATGCTAGTTTTGCAGCTTTTTAAAATGAGATTACAGAGTAACTAAATATATCTAACTTAGTGGTATTTTAACATTTTAGTTTATAAACGAGCAAACCAGGCTGATACACGGTCAAATTATATTGCATGAAGTTACTACTTGAATCACATTTTAATTTTGTAGGTTAATAACATCTTACTTACACTGAGTGGATGGATGTTCGCTCCCCTGCTTCGGCCATCAGCTGTGGTGTCCTGTTTCAAACCGCGCCTTCTACTAACAGTGTTTAACTGTAATGTATCGTTTACAGTCAGAACCAGTGAAAACACAACCATCCTGTACATTTACAATGTGATACTGTGAAAAAATGCTTTAAGTTACTGTGATTATTTTTTACCCATAATGCATTGTGTTATGCCCAGCTCGTTTAAGAGCACAACAAAGCAGGGAGGACCACACGGCAAGAGCTCAAATGAAAGTAATTTATTAAAGTTAACAAAAATGAATCAAACAATAGTTTTAACATCGAAATAACATGAACCAAGGCTACTTCTTAACGCAACAAAACAAACTAAACTAAACATAAGGAGCCTGAAAGGCACCAGCCTTCCAGGAGGGCCAGAGAGTGAGAGAGTGACATCTTGGCACGCCAGGATTTAAAAAGGCTCCCAACAGGTGATCTCAATCACTTGATGAGGAGGGAGGGACCAGACCATCTAGGGGAAGAGAGAAACACAGGAGTAGAAGGCAAGGCAGACCATCCCCTCTACCATAGAGGCCCAGGGCCGTCACACCCCCCCCCATAAAACGAAGACCCCTACTGAAAAAGGTCTTCGGTACATCAAACAGGAGCTCGAGACAATGCGTCAGCCATCACATTATCCCGACCTTTCACATGACATACCTGCAATGTATATGGCTGGAGAAATAGCAACCAGCGCATAAGCCTCTGGTTACCATTCTGCATAGTAGACAGAAAAGTCAAAGGGTTATGATCTGTATAAACTGTCACCGGCAATGATGGACCAACATAAACTTCAAAAAATTTTAGTGCCCAAATCAATGCCAATGTCTCCTTTTCAATAACTGAATAATTCAACTGGTGACGATTAAACTTACGTGAAAAGAAGCAAACTGGATGTTCGATTCCCCCCACCCCTTCCTGCAGGAGAACAGCCCCAGCACCAATGTTGCTTGCATCCACCTGTACCTTAAAAGGTCTGTCAAACACTGGAGCAGCCCTAGGAACCGCATCAGTTCCTTTTTGGATGTTGGTGCAGGATATTTAGCGATCGCCTCCACCTTAGCCTGCACAGGACGAACTACCCCTTGGCCTACCACCTTACCCAGATATGTCACTGTCGCTTTTGCAAATTCACACTTTGTCAAGTTCACAGTCAAATTTGCGTCAACCAACCTGTCAAACACTGCCTGCAAACGTTGAACATGGGCCTCCCAGGTGTCACTGAACACCACCACATCATCCAAATATGCTGCACACCCAGACAAACCAGCCAAAACCCTGTTCATAAGGCGCTGAAATGTTGCTGGGGCATTTCTCAGCCCAAAAGGCATTACAGAATATGAGAACAACCCCCAGGGTGTGATGAATGATGAAATTTCCTTAGCCCTAGCTGTCAATGGCACCTGCCAATACCCCTTCAAAAGGTCCAGCTTAGTCACAAATTTTGCACCCCCCACCTGATCGATGCAGTCCTCCATACGAGGCATTGGATAGACATCAGGTTTGGTGACAGCATTTACCTTTCTGAAATCTGTGCAAAATCTATCAGACCCATCTGCCTTATCTGCCAACAGGCATGGAGAAGCCCAGCTGGAGCATGCTGGCTCAGCTATTCCATGTTGTAACATGTACTCTACCTCCTTCTCCATCCGCTGACGCTTCCCTACAGGCATCCGGTAAGGACGTTGGCTAACAGGCCGAGCATCCCCTACTTCTATGTCATGCTCAATCAGGTTGGTAACTGAGGGAGTATCTGAGAAGAGGGACAAGTGAGAATGCAACAACTGCACCACATCTAACTGCTGAGTATCCGACAAATAACTCAACTGACTATCCAAACAGTTCAAATATGCAGAATTGTTGAGTCTCCCTGTAAGAATAGGCTCTGATGGAACATCAAAATCCTCTGCAGGCACCACCCCAAATGTGGCTACTGGCCTCACAGACCCCAATTTGTGACTGCTGACAGAAGGCAAGACCCCCTTTTCCTTAGAGATGGAGTGAGACAAATGATAAGATTTCAATAAATTCACATGACACCACTGCACTTTCTTCCTTCTGTCTGGTGTGTATACCAAATAGTCCCTGTCTGACACACGGCTTTTCACTGTGAAAGGCCCACTAAACCTTGCCTGGAATGGGGAACCTACCACAGGCAACAAAGCCAAAACTTGATCACCTGGCTCAAACAGACGGGTTTCAGTTTTCTTATCATACGTTTCCTTCATTTTTTCCTGTGCAGTGCCAAGTTTTTTATGAGCCGTAGCACAGGCAACATGCAGTCGACGGCGAAAACCGTTTACATAGTCCAAAACATTCCCTGGTGGCTCAGCAGTTTTCAGCTCATCCACCAAGACAGCTAATGGACCCCGAACAGTATGTCCAAACACAAGTTCATTTGGACTGAACCCAGTGCTCTCCTGTGACACCTCCCGTATAGCCAGCAACAACCACGGCAGGCCCTCCTCCCAATCCTGTGCCAATTCAGTACAGTAAGAACGCAACATGGACTTCAATGTCTGATGAAAACGTTCAAGGGCTCCCTGAGACTCCGGGTGGTATGCACTGGATACCTGATGCTTAACCCTCAGCTGACCCAATACCTGGGCAAAAGTGCGAGACATGAAATTACTCCCCTGATCAGTCTGCACCACTTTAGGAATACCAAAAGTTGAAACAAAGGATGTCAATGCTTTCAGTACTGGCTTGGTTTTAATTGAGCGCAAGGGGAAAACAGCTGGATAGCGAGTACTTTTACACATCACCGTCAGTAAATATTTACTCCCCGTCTTACTTTTTGGAAGTGGACCTACACAGTCCAACAGCAGATACTCAAAAGGCTTTTCAACCACTGGAATTGGGTACAATGGAGCTGGCCTAATGTGTTGGTTGGGCTTCCCAGTCAACTGGCAGATATTGCAAGTTTTACAGTACATCGCTACATCCCTTTTCAGACGAGGCCAAAAGAAATGGCGAAGCACTCTATCATATGTTTTTCTCACCCCAAGATGACCTGCCACTCCATCATGTGATATGCTCAACACCAGATCTCTGAACTTACAGGGCACCACAACCTGAACCACAGTATCCAGTTGCACCCCATTCACCACATGAGCCCATTTTCTCAACAGCAAGCCATCATTAAGAAAATAGCCACTAGGAACACCCTTGAGCTCACTTTCTGGACGGACAAACTCAAACAATTTCCTCAGTGTGGGATCTGTGTCTTGCTCTGCAATACACTCCTCCCTAGACAGTGATGGCAATGGGACAGTAAACAATTTGACCTGCCCCTTTCCCTCAGAATCCCCTGCCTGAGAAAACTGAATCTGTTCAGACCCTTGTGTCTGCGCTAGCATAGCTTTACTCCTTGCCCGTGTCACTGCACAGGAAGAAAAAACCTTAGGATACTGCCTAGCACAATCATCCGGCTGTCCAGACACCTGAGAGGGTGAACTCACATACACTAGGGGCGGACCATCTTTCCAGACCCTTGCACCAGCCAAGTCGTTCCCCAGAATAATGTCTATGCCTTGGATTGGCAACTGGGGACGCACACCCATATCTACCTCTCCACAAACAAGATCTGAGAAAAAATGAAAATGATGCACTGGAACCAACAGTGGAATCAACCCAACCCCAACTACCGGAGCTTTACTTCCAGTAGCAGTACCGGTTGAAAAAGGCAAAATGCCCTCCACAATGAGACTCTCAGTAGCCCCAGTGTCTCGCAGAATCTTAACAGGGGTCTTGTCTTTCCCATCCAAGGACACAAAGCCCTCTGAAACAAATGGTGCATACATCTTATCAACACTTTTAGATGAAGAATTTGCTCCAGGAAGACCCGACTCAGACTCAATATTTCGTGCAGAGGACACAAGTCCAGCAGACTTAACATATACACTAGAATCTGCTGATGTCTGTCCTGTCTTACTGATTGGACACTCCCCTTTCCAGTGTCCCTTGTTTTTACATACATGGCAAACCCTAGCTGGATCAAACCTCCCATTTGTCCCTGGAACATGCCTCACTGATGGATGAACTGGTTCTTGGGCGACCCCTAGATTCCTACTAGGCCTACCCCTGAAATCATCCCTCTGCTGCTCATTTCTGTGGGCCCGACCAAACCCTGAGCCACCAGTATGTGTTAAAACATACTCGTCAGCAAGAACTGCCGCTGCCGATGCTGTTTTGACCTTCCTTTCATTGATGTATGTAGCAAGATAAGCCGGCAAAGAACTCTTAAATTGTTCCAACACAATCAAGTCACAGAGATCCACATAATTGTCCACCCCAGAGGCAGAACACCAGCGAGAGAAATGGGCCAAAATATCCTGCACAAATTCAATGTGTGTTTGCTTGTCCCCTTTCTTCCAATTTCGAAATCTCTGCCTATACGCCTCAGGAACTAATTCATACGCCTTCAGAACCGCCCCTTTAACTGTAGCATACTCGCCACCTTCAGCCGAACTAAGGGCAGAAAAAACTCTCTGGGCCTTGCCAGTGAAAACACACTGCAACATAAGAGTCCTGTGACTATCTGGCCATCCTCTACCATCTGCCACCCGCTCAAACAATGCAAAAAATGTATCTGGGTCTTTCTCATCGAACTTCGGGAGAATACGCAAGCTCTCAGCAATATCCAAACCACTACGCCCCCCTGCAGACTCACTTCTTCCTCCAGTCCACAACGATTCCTGTGCTTTACCGTCCCTTATCAGCGCTAGCTTCAATTGCTCAACCTGCAATCTCTCCCTTTCCAAGGCCACTTCAGCTCTGATCTTCTCATGTTCCAATTCAAACTGTAGTCTCGCTTTCTCCCTGTTTGCCTTTTCCCTCTCCAACTGCATATACTGGTCAAAAGACAAAGTCCCACCAAAAAGCTCAGAAACTGATGGAGCCACTGGAACCTGAACCACCTCCAAAAGCTTGGCCGACACCGCTAACCCTTCCACGATGTCCCTTAGCTCTACCTTCCGTGGCACCTGATCAGTTTTTGACCATCCCAACAATGTAGCCAACTCAAGTAGATCTGCCTTTCTAAACTGAGCTAATGTACTGCGAGCTGGTCTTTCCAAAAACTCAGAGACCAACGGATTACTATGGTCAGTGTCCATCATTAACCCTATCAAAAATACATCCAGTTAAATACCTGAACCTATTCAAAAAACAACCACAAGGCAGCTTGAGTCACACAGCACACAACCGCAGGGATGATGAGTGATAGGAGCGCCCCCTCCTAACTGCCTAGCCCAAACTTACTAACTGCTCCCTAGTCTTCATGTGTGTACTGGCGGTGGGTATTTATGCACCTACAAACCGTCTGTATTGGGGAAGGCAGATTGCCCCCAGCCAATACTTAGGGATGCTCCCGAGCCAAATGCTGCCAGCCGCGCGGACAACACACAAAAATAACAAACAGCCCTGAAAACAACAAACCAACAGCTTCTCCTTGTGAGATAACTGCTGCTACAGCCTACCTGGGGGACACAAGAAAATGCTCCTGCCAGACAGAAAAATAGCCCAGCTACTCAGCTACAACCATCCCACAGCTATGCACCGCATAACCCAAACTTACCAGTCTCTTGGCTACACCGATCACATGCAGTTTAACACCATGAAAAACTAAAGCAAAGTCTCAAACTCTACCTGTTCCATCTAAACAAAAGAACTACTCCGGTGGGCCTCCCAACCAAAGCCAAATGCTCAAACTTATCAGAAACTATAACCTTCCCCAGGTTCTAACTAGACGAGCCCCCACTTGTTATGCCCAGCTCGTTTAAGAGCACAACAAAGCAGGGAGGACCACACGGCAAGAGCTCAAATGAAAGTAATTTATTAAAGTTAACAAAAATGAATCAAACAATAGTTTTAACATCGAAATAACATGAACCAAGGCTACTTCTTAACGCAACAAAACAAACTAAACTAAACATAAGGAGCCTGAAAGGCACCAGCCTTCCAGGAGGGCCAGAGAGTGAGAGAGTGACATCTTGGCACGCCAGGATTTAAAAAGGCTCCCAACAGGTGATCTCAATCACTTGATGAGGAGGGAGGGACCAGACCATCTAGGGGAAGAGAGAAACACAGGAGTAGAAGGCAAGGCAGACCATCCCCTCTACCATAGAGGCCCAGGGCCGTCACAATTGCAATATACAGTTACACCTTGTAAAATGTTAGAACAAGAAGCTACTGTAATTTTTTACTGTAGAAATTACAGAAATGTGTTACAGTGTAGTATATGATCAACTATAATGAATAAATACAGCTGTGGTTGTGTTCTTTAAAGATAAGCCTCAACTTTATCATCTGATGGGGAGTGGGCTGTTTATTAGGGGCATATTTGTGCAGCTCCCTCCAGGAGGTTTAGTGTATCTGATGTTCAGCTCTGTAGGTTTGATACATTTACCAGTGGATTTTGACAGATCCTAAACTGAAGCATGTGCAGTGTGTGAGGCGGCAGGTGTTCATGTTCCTGGACTCACCTACACAAACACTGCAGGTGTAAAGTATGATGGCTCTCACATGCTGTCTGTAAGCTCAGGACAATTGAATGTTTTGAGTGTGGACATGTGGACACAAACACCAAAAAACACGCACTATGAATATTAAGTTGTGTCCATCGAAGACACTCCTCTCCGCTTCTGGTTCTTCAGTTGGGTGTCCTCAGTGTTTATCAAGTGAACCACCTCCACATTGGTTCATTTGTCCATACTTCTTTAAAAAAGATCCTTCCCTCTTTTTTTCAGGACTTGTTTTTATAAAATCCACTCATAGCTCTTATGTCTTCTGATACCTCTTCATTTCTGTACTTCACTGTCTCACTTCAGTATTTTATACAGAGGGTCCAGAATATGGAATTATTACCCTCACATCTTGTGAACCTGTCCCCACAGCAGTGCTTGACCAGTGGAGTGAGGAGTGTGAGTACACTTTCCCTCCCTGTCTATCATCCCAGCTGTGTGGGCCTGGCAGGAAGGAAGAGCTCAGCTGCTGAGGTTCTGAACCTGAGCTCTTTGGCAGGGATGAAGGAGTTGAGGTCCACTGAGTTTTTTGGTCCAGAGGGTTGCAGTCTCTGGAAGAGTGGAGGGGCGATGGGAACAAACAGATCCAGAGATCACCTGGATCCAGAGCTGGTAGAGAGGTATTCTAAAATGTTATACTTTTGTATTCCCCACTCCCATTCTCATCCTCTCCTTTCCTTCTCTCATATCCCCCTTTCCTCTATTGTCCCCTCATCTTTTCCTGTCTCCCCCCCCCTCCTCCTCCTCTCCTTTCTTCTCCTCTGCTCTGCTAGTTCTTCTCTCCTCTTTTATCATCTCCTGACGTATTCTCTACTCCTCTTCCCCCCTCCCTCATTTCCTCATCCCTCTTTTCCTCCTCACCTTATCTTTTCCTTTCCTGCACTTCTTCCTCCTCCTTTATCCACCTTTCCTTTCTCCTCAACTTATTTTTTCATCCCATCCTCTTATCTTCTTTTCTCCACTCTTCCATTTTCTATCCTCTTCTGTTCCATTCCTCCTCTCTCTGCCTCTCCCTCTCGACACGTCCTCTTCTATTCTCCTCTATTTTTCTTCTCTTTTATCCTGCTTTCTTCTGTAATCACCCGTATCTTCTCATTCAGCCCCCCCTTCCCCTTTCCTCCTCACTACTTGCGTTCACCATTTTTTTCCATTTCTCTGCTATCATATCTTCTCTCCTCCCCCTCTCATTTTCCCCTTTTTCACCTCTTTTCTCTTCCTTTCCATTATCTCTCCTATCTCCTGGTCTTTCTTCTTTTCTTGTCAATCTTTTCCTATCTTCCCCTATCCCCTCTCCTCTTTTCTTTTCCCTGTCCATTGTCTCTCTGTACTTCTCTTTGGCCTTCCTCACACTATTTCCTCTCCGACTTTCATTTCCTTTCCTTTCTCTCTGTATCCTCCCTTGTCCTCCCCTTGTTTCCTCTCCACTCTCTCTCTTCGTCTCGAGGGCCATCTGCCAGCATCTGCTGTTTGACCCGGATTACGGTGTTACTCAGGGGCCCCTCAGCACCTCGCCGTCGGCAGAAAGCGAGTTGCTCAGCTGCGACAGGGGCCTGGCCTCCATCGATCCCTCCACAGCTCCGGCCTTCACACTCAGCAAATCTAACATTTGTAGCGTTCATGAAGCTAGTGATATCTCTGAGGTACACACACCACAGACCTGCTCTCCATCCACCTGTTTTCGTTATGCCTTCCTCTCTCATTTGTTTTTGCCTCACATCATCTGGTTTTTCATTTATCCGCGTGCCCTCCAGGGTTATTGATGTCGGATTTAAATGGAATCAAATTAAAATTCACATTCAGATGAGTCCGTTTTGTCCAGGCACCTCTCACGTATTGGATCAAATTCAGCTTGTTTGATTACATATTTATTGTAGGTTTGATCAATATTGCTGTGGAAGTGGGAATCCCACAGCACACATTGATTCTGATGAGATATTTGGAGTATTTTTCCTATTCTTGTTAGTATACTATGAACGTCCCATGATGCTCTCAAGCTGCTTTTTAAACACAAAAACAAGCTATTGGCACCTTCAATCCATAATAATGTACATTGGCCGTTAAAAGCCACAGATGTCAGGCCCTCTCCTCTCACTGAGGCCTGTAGTAAGGCTGCAGGAAACACTGGCTGCAGATAGACCTACATTTTATTCATTTTCTGATGTAGACTTATGTCTGAATAGAAATTCAAATAAAGAAATTAAGTATGTCTCAATATAACACTCACATTGCTTTCACACCTGTCTGCTGTATCCATTCCTGCTGCCCATACTGGCTTTCAAGCAATACCATTTAGTGTAATTATACTGTATGAAATACTCCCTTAAGATAAGATCAGATAGATTGTATTCGTCATTCAGATCATACACTATACAGTACATCCAAACTAAATTCCATAGCAATGGCTCAAAATAGTAAAATAGTAAAAAAGTGATGATATTAAAAATAATGAAATGAAGAAAGTGTGTCCAAACATTTGATTGGTACTGTATATATATATATATATATATATATATATATATATATATATATTGCACATTTGTATAATTGCACAGCAGTTGTCTATAAACGTATACAGTCCATGGAACCGTCCATTATGAGTGTGTGTGTGTGTGAGTGTGTGTGTGTGTGTGTGTGTGTGTGTGTGTGTGTGTGTGTGTGTGTGTGTGTGTGTGTGTGTGGTTGTGTGTGTGTGTGTGTGTGTTTGTGTGTGTGTGTGTGTGTGTGTGTGTGAGTGTGTGTGTGTGTGTGTGTGTGTGTGCGCGCGTAGGTGGGGGGATTACTAGGAGTTGAACAATACAATAGAATAGAATATCCTTTATTGTCATTGTACAACAGGTGTCACAACGAGATTGGTATGGGGTCTCTTCCCATGGTGCAATAAAAAAGTCAAAATAAATATTATACATAAAAAAATGAAATACTTTAAAAGCTATTTACACACACACACACACAAACACACATACACAGTCTATTGCACATATTGCACTTATGCCTATGTAACCTGAGGTAGGTGTTGAATACTGTAGTGTATATAAGGTGCAGAGTTGAGGTGCTGGGGGTGGGGGTGGGAGGTTAACTGTTCAGGAGCCTGATAACCCAGGGATAGAAAGTGTTTCTGAGCCGGTTTGTGCGGCTCTTCAGGAGCTCTTCAATCTGATAGCTAGGAGGAAGAAGCTGTTGCAGAATCTGGCTGTTCTGCTACAAATGCTGCAGAACCTCTTCCCAGAGGCCAGCAGGGAGAACAGTCCATGGTGGAGGTGGGAGGGGTCTCTGATGATGTTGTGAGCTCTGGTCAGACAGCATCTTTTTGCAATGTCCCAGGTGGTAGGAAGTGAAGTCCCAATGATCTTCTCTGCTGTTCTCACCACTCTCTGCAGGGACTTCCAGTCTGAGACCCTGCAGGCTCCCTACTAATTGCTTTCAAAAGATAGCAGCCCATCATCTCCCATCTAAATACTCTAACCTCTCTGGACCCCATTTGATTTTTTACTTACTTATTTTGAATGCATATGTTTTTCTTTTGAGGTTAGCATCCTGAACATCCATCTCGTGGCATTTCTCTCCCTGTTATATTTGTTATAGCTCTTGCTTATTATTTTGTTTTATTTTATTTTAGTTAGTTTAGTACATATTCATTTATTCATTTTTGGTACATTTTCTTTCTCCTTTTGAAGGTTGTGGTGGGTGGGTGGGTGGGGTGTTGGAGTTAGTTGGTGTTCTGTTTCTCTGTTCTAACAACACGAGTGGAGGGAAAATGTAAAACTACTGGAACATATGTCTGTACATTATACTTATTATCTGTACTTTACTGGTTTCAAATAAAGAAATACAATTTTAAAAATTAGACTTTATATGGGATATGGGAGATGAAATCCACAGTCCTCATGTGAAGTAAAATGCATTATTAAATGTATCTGAAGCTAATATGAGGCTTCAGCAGCCTGAGACAGATTAGTGGGTACATTGAAATTGTATTTATTGCAAATGTTCATCATTTCTTTCAGTGTAGTCACTCTATGAAGTCATCACTCAAACCTGTCCTTTAACACTATATGCCCACTAATGCTTTTGGGGCCGATACAGATCTTTTAAAAAAAAAAAAATTGGCACATCCATGGTGTGCTGCATGTGTCAAATGATGCAACCCGGCTGTGTGTGTTGCACTTAATGGCACAGTTTCTGGAATAGCTGATGCTTTTGATACTTCCTCTAACATTCTTTTTTGGAGTGACACCAAATGGAGCAAATGGAGCAAAAGTGGGCACAAATTTCAGGACCTTTGGTTCATACTTGTATCCTGATGACAGGGTATGTAATTATACTGATCAACTGTAGCAGCTTTGCTTTAAACCTGCTCTGTGCTCATCCTTTTAACTCCTTATGTAAAATGGGCAATTATTTCCAATGACATATATTAATATGAATAATTTGATAAAAGCACTTCAGTGTACTTTCATTGCAGCCATACAATATACTTTTTTATACTCTTGAGTGTTATTTTGCTAATATTGTTTTACTGTATTTGCTCATTACCAGCCAGCATGTCCATGTGGGCCCCACATGGGTTAAATGTGGGTTATGTGGGTACTGAGTGGGCATGGGCTTGAACTACAAATTGTGCAGGTCCCACATGGTTTCAGTAACATGGACCCGACATGTGAAGCCCACATGGGCTGACTGTATGCCACAAAAGAGATGTAAGTGGGCTAAGCAGGCATGGGCACAAACAGGGCAAATTGTATGAGCCCCATATTGTTTCAGAAACATGGGCCCCACATGTGAAGCCTATGTGGTCTGACTAAATGGGCTCCATTTAAGGTCCATTCTGATCCCACTTAGACCCCATATGGGCAAACATATGGGGCCTACATGGGTCTCACCCAGTTGGGCCCCACCTGAAACCCAGTCAGAACCCGCTTGAAGCCCATTTGGGCAAACACAGGTTGGGTCACCATTGAAACTGCAGACAAACCCACTTGGGACCTATATTTGCACCCCAAATTGAACCCTTATAGGGGCCAAATGGACATGGTGACTGGGTTTGCAGAACACACTGTATGTGAGGGGAGTCAAAATAATACATTTTATTACTATTGTTATGAACAAAGGCTTGATGTTGGACCTATGAACCATGTGGGTGAGTAATTTATTTGTATTTCTATTGTACAGACTAATATGTTGTATGATATACAGCTACACACAATCACACACTCCTTTAAAGTTCTTCATGTGTCCACTCCCTAGAACACTTGTGTTTTAGTTGAATTATTTCAGGTCCTGACTGATAGGCTGAGCAGCTTCTCTCCCTCTCCTGCACTCTGAACTGAGGCAACCAGTATCAAGGCTGGATTACCAGCAGGCGACTGTCTCAAATCCTCATGAGTCCCCAGATTCCCAGATTCTCTATGCCAGTCATTTTGTGGTGATTTCATTCATTGCAGATTTGTTTGGGATTATACAGCACTGAAGTACCGTCAGCCTGCACTGACAGAGTGGCTGCAGTGACCAGACACAGCAGCTCTGTCTTGGTGGTGGATTTACTGCTCTGTCAGCCAGCTGCTTCATAATCATCTCCCTCCACAGCTCTGTTTCTCTCACTGCCTCTCTCTTTATGGCCTTCATTATCATCCAGCACTCTGCACCTCCATATTTCTCTATTGCTATTTCACTCACTTTTTGTTCCAATCCTTCAATGCTATTCACTTTTTCAGAGCTCTCTGAAGTGTCATTTAAATACAAGCAAATATTACTGTAGATAACATTTTGTGTATGACTTGCTGCTAGAGTGGCTGCTCTGTAGTTCTGGTGTAGACTGACATACCTCAGCAACTACTGAATGGATTTCCATCAATGTTAATGATGACGATGATGATGATGATGGTGGTGGTGGTGGTGGTGGTGGTGGAGGTAGAGACATCCATGCTCCTCAAACTATCAATCCTTTTGATTTTAAGTCAAGATGATCTCCTGATGTTTTTAATGAGCACCTCTAGCATGGAGATGTGTTTGATTCATGCTGAAATGTCTCAGCAGCTATTGGATGAATTGCTAAATTTCCCTCAGGATGAATTATAACAAGTTTGATGATCCTCTAACTTTACATCTAGCGTCATTATCAAAGTTTTCTTTTTTGGTTTATAACTAAAAAGCTGCAAAAACCCGGAAACTTAAGTCTCAGCTGTACTTTCTGGTAAGTGCTAAGCTGATGGTAGACAGTACTTTGTAAACATCAGTATGTTAACATTGTTTTGTGAACTTGTCAGCATAGTGTAGCATTAGCATTTTCCTCAAAACAGCACTGAGCCGCCAGCCTGGCTGTAGACACTTATGGTACTTTCAGAGAGTGAGCAATTGCCTCCATTGTTTGAAACATTATAGTTTATGTGGTTGCTATGGGAACGCAGCAAGATGTAGGAGCTAATTTTACTGGTATGTTAATTCTCTGAATTATACACCTTCACCAGCACTGACCGAATTATACATGATGACATTATTCAGCTCAGCTTAACTGAATTAATTGTCCTCTTGCCACCATTCCCTCTATGTTCAGCTACAACTTGCTATATGTGGCTGTGAGATGTGATTAGATAGCATCAGCCTGTAATAAGCATTACACCAAACTATCTAAGCGTTTTCTGACAAAAGTCTGGGACATACTGACCAAAAAAAAGAGAAATGTCAAATGGCAATAGAGCAGCAGAAACTGAAAAGTGTCTCCTGCGGGAAAATGACATCTGCTTCTTAACAGGAAGACAAGTCTTACCTTTTATGTCTCTCCATGTGTAAAAGTGGTCAGAGGCTATTTCATTTAGTCACCGTAATATATCACCACTACGGCTTTGGCTTCAGCGTTTCCATGGCAATAAGAAACCCTGGAGGCCTCTCGCAGCACGGCGAGTATCGATCTGCTGATATTACATGTAAACCTCTGAGGCTCAGCCCTAATTCACAGGTCATTGTTTGAGTGACTTCAAGAGTGAGAAAAACAATGTCTGATGGACTGGTGAGCAGTAAAAAAAAAGATGTGTGTGCGTTTGTGTGTGTGTGTGTGTGGGCGGGGGAGTTCGGTCACGAGGGAATCGGGGAAAACAAGAAGACAGAGAGAAAAGAAAGGAGAGGATGAAAAATCAGTGTTTTTATTTAGCTTTTCTGCCTTCATGTCTGGCTAAGCAATCTGCTGCTGCTGCCCTCCACATCCATCATTGTTATGGCCAGTGAGGAGAATGTCCAGCTCAGGGCTGCGTGCGTGCCTGTGTGTGTGTGTGTGTGTGTGTGGACATACCTCAGTACTTGTGTGCATCCATGTGTACGCACACTCGAACACACACAGACACACACACACACACCTCTCTGCATACAGGTACCAGAGCCTGTCAGAGCCCTGCCAGAAGCACTGGACTGACTGAAAGGAAAAAGTCCTCCTCTGATTGGACAGGAGCATTTTACTACCATTTGGTTGAGTCTTAATTGTGTAGTTTTGGCCACCATTGCAATTAGTTTAGCAGCAGTTTGCTGAGTTCTTGGAACAAGGTGCTAAAAATGAGCCAAACTCGGATAATAAAATAAGTCAAAACAGTTAAATTATTACCAAAACTGTCTGGTGTACTGTCAACAAGATATTTTAATCTAAATGTGTGCAAAGGCTACTGGACAACCTGTAGAAAACACTTCTTTCAAATAGCTCACAACAAGAGTATACTCAGACCTCCTAACAGGGTCTCTTTTGTCCACAGCACCCAGTGCCTGAGAGCTATGGCAATACCTGTAAGGACAAAAGTGTTCTTACCCATGTATGTACTCACTGCACGGACCATGTGGAATGTTAGCCCACTTACCAAGCTTGCCAAAAGTTAGCCTACAGAAGTCATCAGCTGTGTCTGTCTGTCATGTGACCTTCCACTTTGTAGCAATAATAATATTTTACACATGCCACCAAGGAGAGATATGCACCCTTACTTCCATTTGTATGCTTCTTATGTCTCACGTGTCTTTATATTGTTTATCCCAGCTTTAAGGGTGTGGTCATCTAGAACAAGTAGGAGCACTTTGACCTTTAAATGTGGTCAAATGACACAGTAACAAAGTAGTATCAAGGTATCAAGCATTTTTGAGCCTTTATTTATTTATTAATGTCTAAAATGAGTGAGGAACATGTGAGGTTGATGAGTATCTTAGATAATTCAGCAGTGTGGTGTTAAACTCCCTATTAGGCTTTGCTGTGCAGGTTGGCACCTACCATGTTCCTGTTGGCCTCACTGTGTGTTTGTGTTTGTGTGTGTGTGTGTGTGTGTGTGTGTGTGTGTGTGTGTGTGTGTGAGAGAGAGAGTGTGTGTTTCATCATGGCTACCACTGCTTTTCATCACTCCACTGCGTGTGTGTGTGTGTGTGTGTTCTATTTAGATTCGACATACTTGCTGTCAGTCCGAGTCAAACCAACCGTCCTCTGTATCTGTATGTCTGACAGATCTGCATGCAGTCCAGTCATGTGCCCGGCCTGGTGAGGACGATGTGTTTGTGTGTGTATGTGTGTGTGTGTGTGTGTGTTGAATATATATATAAATGTGTTTATACATACCACAGAGCCTCCTCCACTCTGGATGCTGGTACGGTGCAGACACAGAGTGATTTTCTCTGTGTGTGTTGGGTTTGTGTTGTGTTTCTAACCTTGTGCTTCAGTGTGCTGTAAATCTTTCTGTATTGTTTGATAGATGAGCCATCTGTTAATCATTGTACACAAATAACATGTGTGTGTGTGTGTGTGTGTGTGTGTTTACTTTAAATATTGTGTGTGTTTGTGAAAGACATTTAAAATGAGTTAGTTTTACTTCATTTACAAGATTTGATTTCATTTTCACTTCATTTGTCTGGCGTATTTACTATTTGTAATTAATTCAGTTTGGATTTTTTTTTTTTTTTACATATAAAATGGTTTATTTTGTGGAAACCTATTTTAGATTGGTTTCAGCATTGATTCAATTATGAAAATACATGCAATAATAAACCTCTGAGGGCATTTGTGGATTTTATATAATATAATCTGGTCAACATGCCTGATTGAATTCTTTGTCTCTTCTTGTCCTCTGTTCAGCTCTGACTGCTGCTCAGCTTTATGTAGGCACCAGGCTTCAGTGTGGTAAAAGCTGCCACAGGTCAGTGATGTTGGTCTGTTAATGCAACTCACATTTTGATCCTGAGGAGAGAATTTTTAGGTCAGCCATGGCAGTGGAATGTTGATATTCATGTTCACCAGTGGATGAAGCTATCGGGCCGTTTCCACTGCAGGAACTTTGGGGTCATTTTACGGGGCTGTGACTGTTGTCGCGTGTCTCCATAGTTCCTGGAACTTTTACGGGGGCAAAAACGCTGCAGACATGTTACATCACCTCCAGAGTCCGGTGGGTCCTATCAAGGTCCTACTCTGCAATGGAGACACAACGGCTTAGAGCAGTGGTTCTCAAATAGGGGTACTAGTACCTCTGGGGGTACTTGAAGGCACTCCAGGGGGTACATGAGATTTTAAAGATATATATAGATATATATATATAGATATAGATATAATAGCATCATTTCAAAAATCCTTTAAATTAAATATTTATTTATCAACAATTGAGTTCATGAATTCAGTTTAAAAGCATATCTTTATTATAATCCTAAAAGAGGGCACTTTAAGTTGATGATTATTTTTAAATGCAAAAATCTTTATTTATAAGTTAATTATTTCTTTTTTAACAAGTCTTTAGTTATTCTTATACATTTTTATTTCCAAATAGTTCAACAGAATGCAATGTTTTTCAGACATTGATGACACAGTGTTTTATGTGTTTTTTCAAACCAAAAATGCTTTGTGCTGGTTAGGGGAACTTGGCTGAGAAAACATTTCACAGGTGGTACATTACTGAAAAACAGGTTGAGAACCACTGGCTTAGAGGACTGAGTCAGGAGGTTCCTGTAAAGTTCCCAGCTGCTAAATTTTACCTGGAACTTCCTTAATGGAAACGGGACTTATGAATAATGGCGTGTCACCATCAGGCCAAAGTATACTTACACAAGCTAGATTTAAATCGAATGGACAGACTGCTGTGAGATTTAATGAACACATATACAGAAGGTGGACATGAGCTTTCCTCTGGCAACACTTAGTGTCAATGTTGCATATCTCTCTCATTCAATATCTATATTGATCTCAGTGGAGAATGTTCTTGATCCACTCATGATGAACCCTTTTGATTTTAATAACTTCCCTTTGAAAAACACAACACAGAACAACACATTTCCTGGAAATATACTTTAAATATACTCTTCCCAGAGGATAAATCCCTTTCTTCTAGCGCCATCATTAACAGTTACGACTAGTCTAAAGTTCAGGGCTGCAAAAATGACCCATAGTTACATTTACATCATCGAGAAGCTGTAGTAATGCACTCCAGCTTTCTAAAACTGTCACAAATCACTTAAAAAAAAAGAATGATCTGCGATGGTGTGACAATGCTCTGCTCATTTCCAACAAGAAGTCTTAGCTCCTGTCTCTTTAAGACCCCTCTCCTGATGAGCTCTGATACATAGGGAGGGAGTGCTATAGTCCACCTCAGTTACACTCCTCCTCTTCCTCTCTGTCCATCATTGGTTGTGGTGGTCACTCCCTGCTGACTCAGGTGATGAGTGCCACTTCCCTTACACTGCTCCTGGCTCGCTGCTGCTTCATTAGCATCTAAAACAGGTCATTTGCTGCATCGCACACACCCCAAACCACAAAAGCCCACCTCCGCCTTTGAGCCAAAACCCTGTTGCTTAACACCAGGAAATAGAGGGGTTGAACAAGGTCGAGTGTGAATCTGTGTGTGTAAAGAAGGCTATATCTGTGTGTGTTACCGCTAATGAATACCCACATCGATTTCTCACTGACATTTGTCGGGCCGGCTGATAGTGACCCCCCGCCCCCCCCCCCCCCCCCACCTCCTTTCCCTCCCTCTCCTTTTACAGTGCCACTTCAGTAAAGGGACTAAAGAGAACCGGATGATTTTTCCTCCTGTTGAAGTAAGAGAAGGAGCGGAGGCTCTGCTGGTTTTCAGACGGGTCGCAGTGAGCATGTTCAGTTGTGCCAAAATGTTTGGAGCAGCTGTGAATTTGAGGTGATAAAGCACTGCCTGGTTTTTAGTTGGTCCCTTTGCACCTGGCTAACAGAGTTTGTATTGTTTTATCACAGAGAGATGTGATAATGGAATAGTGGGAATACTAGAAAAAGTCATACCTGTGCTTTTTAATATTTGATCTCATGAACTCCACATTGTTTATACAGTACTTAACTGATATACAAATTCTATCATGTGAGCATATTGTTGTATAAAGTCTGATTGTATTAAGTAAATATATCCACCAACCCTACTCCTGTTGCTTGGAAGTTAGACCTTCTCTATTTCTACATAAATATGAGCAATGTTGCGGGTAACGCCTTACTAAGTCAAATGTCAGACTACTTGGATTACTTTTTTGATGTAATAAGTAACCTACACGGTCGCCCATAAAGTTGGAATAATTTTGTTTTCAGACACATTCCTCTTTTTATTTTCTATTTATACACATCAGTAATCAGCTTTAATCAATTTATGAGAATATATACACTTTATCTATCAAGAATAAATCACATTTTCACAATCATTTCATGGAAAGAGGTAAAAAATACTTTATTCCAACTTTATGGGCGACTGTGTATATGCATTAGGTCCGCTATTTAAGTACTCAGTTGTTAGTAACTACTTTTTTGGCAGGCACGCACCTGACTACGTGCTACAGTTACATCACTGCACATGTGTACGGCAACTCAGAAGGGACAGCATTCACTTTGTGGAAATATTCACAATATTTTGAATTTGTGGGAGGAAATAAGAGAAAGAAAATTACACGTAAGTTGTGCCCTGGTAACAAGAGCCTGTTGTCCTGTTGCAGTGATGTAGGGATGTGTTTGAACAGTCTCTATGTGTTTATAATTTATATTCAGGTTTGTGATTTGAAATGTCTATATGTAGTTTATAACTTGTATGTGTGCATATGTTTGATAAGCCTCTTTAGTACAATAAACTAGACTTGACTGTGTGATGAAAACAACATGAGGAATCACAAAGGGGATTTCATTTTCGGTAACACAAAAGTACTCTTTTACTTTTAGCAGGACCTTTCCTAATGTGACCCACAGTATACAACAATGGAAATCATTTTTTATTTTTTGTAGAGCTAAAACACATTTTTATGTTTGCACATGTACACATTTAACCTGTTTTATTTAATTTTTTTAAATCAAAAAATGTGCATTCAAACATGTTATATTCATCATATTCAATGAATGTGTGTATTTCCGGAATATTAACAGTATGTGAGGGTTAAAACTAACGGTCAAGTTATTGGAAAGTTATTCCTCAATAAATAAAGGAATAAGCTTGATATTTTTGTCTCTTTAATTGGGTTCCCTTTATTTAGTTTTAGAAATAGTGTATAATTCTGATCATGATTTTGGTTCTAAAAGGGTTCACAAACATTCCAAGCAGCGCTGTAGGAAACTAAACCCAGCTCCTAATCCTAAACTATCTCCTCACTACAAGTACACTCACACTGGAGGAGTTTCTTCTCCATGAAAGGTCACATTTGGTCCTCAGAGTAACACACAAACACACACACACACACGCACACATAGTTAGAATCTCAGTTGTGGAGTACAGGGTGGCCTGATGTGCTTGGGGGGGGGGGGGGCTGGCTGGTTGAGCAGGCCTTTGTTTGAGATAGATTAAATATTGAACTGGAACTTTATGTAAGTATTTACATTTCTGGGACTGGCTCAGCCTCCAGGGCAACCAAACAGTCGCTAAATCATATTCAGTTTACCCGGATAATTTCATGTATTGTTTTCCCTTCCTCTCCCAACCCTCCCGTCTCCCTCGATCCCCTTCAAAGAACCACTTCGTGCCTCTGGGAGCCCGAGGGGACCACCGGGGCCTTCTGTCCCCTTTTTAGGCAATTTCATGTGCTGTTAGACAAAAAACTGTTGACATATTTACACATTTGCCTTGTCTAAATGTAGGGCATGGAACACCAGTGAAAAGGACCATTATTTTGATTTGTGCCAGGCTGGGTGGAGGCAAGAGAGGGATGGAGGGGGGGAGGGTTTCGTCTCTGGAGGCAAATAAAGCAGCGGTGATCTTCTCGGCGTGTGGTGGCGGTATCACTGTAAGCGAATGGGAGCTTTACTGGATGTTTGCACACCAAGATGAGAGCTAAAGCACAAAGTAGAATAAACAAGGGAAATCCTCTGGGATGGATGTGGTAGCTAGGACACGACTCTGCAAGCCTTTCTGCTGGATTCAAACCAGAGTACCTGTCACCATTAGTACTCATTCAAAACCAGAGACAGGCAGATACAGAGATAGACTGAGGCTGAGTAACAGAGATAAAAGTGCGAAAAGAGAAAATACAAGTGAGAGTTTCAAAGGCGGAAATGTATAGGCTGGCAACAGAAAAGGATCGGGAGGATACCAGAGACAAACTTCACAGTGAGAGACAATAACAAAGCAGTTTTCCCCCATTGAGCGAGACAACTGTATGAGTAATAAAATTGACACATGGCTGTCTGTGCTGGTTTGTGATGGCCCTCGATGCGCTGGCAGCCATTCAACACAAACCACAAGAAAAAGAAGTGCTCAGGAAACAAAACAAAGCCAACATCAGCACCGGAGCTGCTTCTCTCCCTGATTCTGCCAACCACAAACATGATGCACAAATAACCTCCCCTGCCACACTACTCCACAGCATGTGAATTAAGTTTTTCAACACGGAATTTCTTTTCTTTCTTTGTTAACCTGTCACACTGCACAGTCAACACTCAACATATTGGCTTTTTGCCGTACCACTTTGAGGGGAAAATAAAAGCAGCCGGAACACAAAGGAATAGCTTTTAGATGGATGATTGTGATGCAATTTTAAAATTGTGCCCATGACATCCTCAAAACAAGCCTTTTCATGCTTGCCAGAACAGCAAGCATCTCCATATGCTGATGTGTTTAAAAGCCTGTAGTATTTTTTATTATTGGACTGTCATGTCATGACACGCCTGTGCTCAAGACCTTAATGGACCAGCTCCTGTCTGTAAGGTTTACAATGTATTCGCAGTAGGCAACATTTCCATTTTCATAGTTGAATAAAATGAAGCCTGAAGCCCCAGGAGTTGCTCCTCAGTGCTCCAATGTTCATTCCAACCTGCTGTGTATTAACAATGAACAAGTATTAGCCAATGATTAAGCAGCTGATTACTGTAGCTGTGATGCTAATGTTCATGAGCAGGCTTCCAGCCTTGTTGGCTGTGTTTAATATTTTGGATTTTGACCGGCCAAATATTATCTATTGTGTTATTTGTCCACTATGAGTTGTTAACTGTTAACATGGCCGATTAAAAAAAGAAGAAACAAAACAAACAAACAAATGCTTCAATTTGCATGGTAATGCTTGTTGCCGGGCAGCCTCAACATCATCTGGTCCCCATGACACTGCAGTTCCTTTAAGATTGCACCTTCTGTAGCACTACATACTGTACATACCTCCACTCACCCAGACATGCTTTACATCTGTGACCAATCTGGTATGAAATGCCTTATTGAGTCTCATATTTTTCCTTTCTCATTTGTAAGTATCTAAAGGTTAAAATAACTACAAGTCCAAGATTAGACATCTTCTGAGTTCAGGTTTTCTTGACTGAGGGCAGAAACTGGAGTTTTTAGATTAATGTTGAAAACTTTACAACCTGAAAAATGAGTTGAGAAGCATAATATGAAATCAAATGTATCTAACTCATTCCACTGACAGCTATAGCATACTGTACTACAGAGGCCACTTACTACAAGTGTGAATCGAGTTTGTCAATTTTGAATCTTGCACTGAATCCACTTATTGAATCAGAGTCCTGAGCAGCCGTTGCTAAGGAGGTAGAGCGGGTCGTCCACCAATCAGAACATTTGCGGTTCCACCCTTCAGTCCGCTTGTTGATGTGTCCTTGGGTAAGATACTTAACCCCAAATTGCTCCTAATTGCTGCACCAACAGTGTATGAATGTGTGTAAATGAGTGAATGTAACATGTAGTGTAAAAGCGCTTTGAGTGGTCAAAAAGACTAGAACAGTGTTATATAAGTACAGTCCATTTACCATTTCTTTGGAACCCCTCATCAAAACTCCATTTGTTTACTTCTCAACAATTAGCTCTGTGGTCATTAAAGTTAATTGCATTAAAGTTAATTGCATTAAATTGAATTTAAATTAAATTGAAGTAAAAAGGTTAAAATAACTACAGCTCAAAGATGTGTAATCACCTTTTGATGGCAGACATACAGTTTTTAGTGGCACGTCCTTAATGTTCACAGCCTGCAGCTACAGCCACAGAGCACATTAATAATCAGAGAAGAGTGAAACTTTTCAGGGGTCAATAGTTTAAGGCTTTACATAATTTACATTAATTAGCAACAGCAGATCAAATCTGCTGCTGTGTATTATTTTAACCAGCAACAGCGAGTTTGCTTGAAATAACCCTAACCTAACCCTAACCCTTGCTAATGAAAAAAGTGTGAGGAGATATTAAGTATTTTAACTGTGAAATTGTTAAATTGGCATGAGGTGATGAGCTGATCATTTCTCAACTAGAAAACAACAAGTAAAACACCACAGTCCAATGGCGGTTAATCGCGATGTAAGGGCCGAGCACAATCTGTTATTGTGTGTATTTTTCAATCGCATTAATCTCTCCTCACTGACTCACTCACTGTCACAGATTGCTGTTATAAACTGTGCACAGTGCACATCATGTGTTCATATGGTAGGAGTCGTACTGCTGCTGTCATATTCCGGCATTGTCTGCTCACATTGTTGGACTTTCTTTGTCGGAGGATTTTGATACCAGCCAATCAAATGAGACGCTGCTCCGTACCAGGGAGGTACACACCAAAAAAAAAAAAAAGATCGGTTTTCTATCACTTATTTGCATGACATGTCTTCTTTTTATAAAGTCACTGAAGTTGAAACGAGCCTGTTTTGACAATGTAAGGAGTAGAAAGTACAGACAGAAATATATGTACTTTTACTCCTTACATTGTCAAAACAGGTTCAAATGTAGGGAGTAAAAATAAAAGGCCGTCAGAAAATTAAAATACTCAAATAAAGTAAAGATACCTGGAAAATCTACTTAGTAACGAAGTACAAGTACATTACTTCCCACCTGCGGAAAACGCATAGCACGTCACCTCAGGAAGAAATATAAAGGAAATATAAAATATATGAAATGAAATGTATAATTTCCCCCATATAACCATAATTCATTACAAGTAGATTGTTTTTACCTATTTGTTTCAGGTTGCTCTCTCACCACCGAAAACGCACCAGAGTTCATCAGATGGTCAGACCATCTGACCAACGCAAACAAACCCAAACAAGGGGTCAAACGAACTATGGTTCGCAATAAATGCTGCTGGTGTGAAAACTGAGAAACTGCTGCCGATTTGTATTCAATTGTTCTTTAATAATGAAAAAGAGTGAGGAAGATAAAGGCTTCAATAAGAGATTATTAAGCGTGGTTAGAAAATGGAACCCATCCCTGTTGAAGGCATTCATGGTGCTGCACTTGAAAAATGCTGGAAGTAGTCCTGAAGCTAGAGAATAGCTCCAAAGCAACCATAATGGGAAAGGTACTGTGTATCCTCTGGTTACCATATACATTAAATCTCAAAGCAACCTGCCCACCAGATTTAACTATGTTATGTAGGAATATGAATATACAATCACACAGCTCTACCATATATATGTGGCCAGGTCATAAAAAGATAGGACCAGACACAGAGAAATCTTGTTTTTTAGTGGGTTCTTTTATTCCCCGACTGGGTTCAGATGACGGAAGCGTTAATCTTAATCAAAATACAAAACAATTACAATACTGTTTTCCCTCTCAGCTAACTTAACGGTTAATAAACTTCACTTCTAGTATACACAGACAACAGTAGTGGCTGCTTTCCTAGATAAAAAATACAAATAAAAACAAATAAATACATTTACCCAGCCACGTAACTCAATTATCTTACAGTAAATAACATCAATTAACTGAAAAATATAAACTGCAGCCTGCGGGCCTCGACTCACACATGAACACTACTCTGACACAACTCCCTATCTCCCCTCTGCAGTTGGCATCAACATACGAAATGAACAGTTACAGTAAAATAAACAATTGTGCCATAATTATATTCAGGATTTTTATCACCTATTTATGGTCACTTACGCTGACCCGTCGTTCAGCTCCGCTCTCAACGCGGTGGAGATGGCATGTATACACACTTAACCAATCTGCATCATCAACAAACATACAGAATCATTGGTCATCAACATTAGCGTGATAGCTAGGTTACATTCTCATATATTTACTCTGCTAATTATTCTCCCTGTATTTGACAGTTTATCAAAATATTTTTATACACACACACACAGGTAAAAATCACACACCTTAGCAGTTGCAAACTTCATGGCACCGCAGCTCACTTGTGCGTCACGTCTCACGGGAGTTCCGTGATCTCGCAAGATTTGCCATCAAACTGGTCTTAAGGTAACAGTGTATTCTCAACTAAAATCACAGCAGATACACTAAAAACACTGTAACCCCTGTTCACCTGGCTACATATATACAATTCCTAATATTTTGCCCCCCTTTATCTATGGCATGGGGTGGACAAAATATTAGGAACACCTTTCAATATAATGCAATCCAGTACACCAGAACCACCCACTACAACCTCATTAATATACATAAAGTAGAATTATCACCTTTCTGACAATGCTGACAAAAACTGAAAATGTATAGGTTTCGTGTGAAAGGAGAATTTATGACAGAGTTGTATTGGATTATATTACACTGGTTTTCATAGTGAAAAGCTCCATTAAGTATATTGATACTTGATATACACATTGAGTATATTTTGGCTTGATGTTGATGCCTCATGAAACAATTTGAATTAATCGCCTATTCCCCCCAATACAAACATTTAATACCAGATTTCATGATAATCTGTCCTGTATTTGATCCAACTGTTTTAACTCAACCAAAGTCTTCCAACTTAAATAACAAAATGTCATTGTCCCTCAAATGAACCATGCACATTTACTGATCTTGTGCTTCATATAGGATGGACAGCATTGGGGAGCTTATAGAACTAAAACTAAAACGCATTTCCAATTTCAGTCTATTATCAAAAAATCAATGACAGAAAAAAATCATCTTCAGATTCAGCATTTGCACTTCTTTGTCAACTTATTTAGTTGCATTGGGATTAAGGGACATACTTCAAACACTGTAAAGTTTTGAGCACTGTGCAGAGTAAACACTCTGTTTACCCATTCATTATCTCAACATTTCAATAACAATTCTTGCGTTTGAACAGCAGAAGCACTTCCCTCTGGGGTATACGCTAATACCGTACCACAACACACACACACACACGACAATTGGATCCAGTGGAATCAACACACACAGTGATGGACTTAGTGCTGAGAAAACGCCTCAAGTACTGCAACACATGCAGTGGTAGTGGATAGAAAGGTTGGGCAGACTCCTCCCTCTTCTAGTTGCAGTAAATGAGAGAAGACAAACTGATCATTAATCAGCAATGTGCATAAATATCCCTTTGGAAACAGTGAAGGAAATATTATGTTCCTGCTGTTAAAATATCACTGAAATATTAGTGGTGAAAACACACAAAGGTGTCCTCACTACTCATTCTACAACTGTGACAATATCCCAACCACATCAAACACCTTTCTAAACTGGAACACCCACAGTGAGCCGGGTTTTATAACCAGGCCCACGTGGAATCTACGTGCGCAGATTTCCACCAATTTTCCACCAATAAAGATGCTGTTTGTAAAACTCAAAATTTTCAGACCCAGTGAAATGAAAATGACTTTTCCCTACTTTTAATCCTGTGTCCCTGTGTAACTTGATTATGTATCTCTAATGTAGCCAAATATGTCATAAATCAGTATTTTTACATCATTACATATTTTCTCTTCCTATAAAATAGTTTCAAATGTTAGGTCATAATGTGTCAGAGGCATTTACAAAAGTTCAGCCAATCAATTAAGACTTTGTACGAGTAGCCGTCCACACTGGACATACAAAACCACACTTCATTATTTGTGTGAAAATACAAAAAATGTTGTTTCCATGTCCAGAACTATATGACTGAGCTCTAATTCATTTAAAATAATCTTTGTTATCTTAAATTAATATTATCATCACATTCCGCAGATTTTCATTCTGGATCACCGCTGAAAACTAAAAAACTAAACTTAAAAAATATCCACAGAATGTGTTTGGGTCTGCTTATAACCCAGCATCAGTGTTGGACCTCATTAATGCTCCTGTGAATAAATGGGAGCATTTCCTTGCAGTAGGGTTCCATCACATGGAGTGTCCAATGTTCTAGTATCTATATATAAATGGTGACCACATAGGTGCAGTAAGCAGCTTCTAGGATTTGTGTCTGGGTTGCCAGTTTTAGTACCATTGTGCCTGCACAGAGACCAAGGTTCTAGCAGGTCCTGAATCCTGTATTTAAGGCACAAACATGAGCAAAAATTAAGCAAATCAGCATATTTCCCAATAATTTTACAATTCCTTTAATTTTTTCTTATGTTGGTTTGTTATGAAACTGTCCTATAATGAAACTGACATTGATGATATGAGTCTTATATCTTTCAAAAGCCCAATCATCTATTATAGCAGTTTTTCAGTTCATGTAATGAATTAAGTTTCACCCTCACACTATTTAATAATGCAATACACATTTTTATGTAACAATGAGTCTGCCAAAAACTGTTTATTTGCTGTAATAATACATCTGTAAATTTTTTGAGCTTATTAAGACTCTAATTGTAACCAAGTCAGTAGTATAGCATCAACATTTGTTCTCTTTTACCAAGCAGCTATTTACCTACAAAATAAGACTTTGGTGACACCTGCAAGCTTCACTTCCTCTGCTTCAATTAGAAGTGAAGAAAATATGTGGCTTAATATCACTGTGCAGCTTGCCAATGAACTAATTTTGCCCCGCCACCTTTCAAGCGACTACGAAGTCAGCCTTGAAGCAATATATGCATCATCGGTAATGCTCATTCAAACCAAGCCAATTAAAAGTGGGGAGGGATCGAAATGCAACTCTGTGAACAAAAAAAAATAGCTCTGGCCTCTGTGTGACTCCTACAAAGGCTGAATAAACACAGAGACAGAGTGAGAAACCTCCCTTATATATCCTTAAAAGCACAGTGATGGAAAACTTTTGAGTGCTGCCAAATGCAGGCCGGGCTGAGGGAGTGGAGGGTCGGAGGGGGGTGACTCCGTGATTGAGCTATTATACTAGCAAAGTGCAGTTCAGTTTTGACGAATGGGACCGAAGCAGTGGGAGGTAGAGGCGTAGTTTTGTAAGGGTTGGTCAGGGGCTAAGTTAGGAGTGGAGTATGGATGTAGTGGATGCAGAAGGTGATGCATAAGTGTATGTGTGTGTGTATGCGCACGCACATGTGCGTTCTCAGTACTCATGCTTACAGGTCTACGGTGAATTCCCTGTGGAGTAAGAGCCAATCTGGGCTCGAGGCCTTGAGCTATTGATCTGCTCCTGGAAGCCCATCATTCACTACTCTTACAGCAAGTCTCCACCCACTACAACCCTTCTCCTCCAATATTCCTTATACCCCAGGCCAGTCAAGGAGCTGCAGAAGTGAGGTTCAGGAATGTGGTTACAGTGGTCAGGGTGTTTGGTTGAAATTAAAATCTAAAGCAGGTTTGATCCTGATGACACCTTAGAATAGGACTGGGGTTTGGTACCCAGCACTGCATCATGGATGTCATTCTAACCTAACAGGCAACAGTTAAGTTACCATTTTCAGGACTGCCACCAACAGTGTGGATGTGTACACTGAGACGGTGGTGTCCCACATTAGCTTCTGTGAGGACAGCTGTATATCATCATGCACCAGGATGAGTTACAACAATGATAAACACTGATTCACTGCTAAACTTAGACGGCTAAGATTGGAAAAGGAAGAGACACTCAAGGGTGGGGACAGGGATGAGTTTAAAAAGGTAAAATACAGGTTAAGCAAGGCAGTGAAAGAGAATAAAAATCACAATTCTTAGAAACTCTGATAGATTGCCAATTGCAAACTTAAAGCCCCTCATGCCATTAACAACTGAATGAGTAAATGGTAAATGGACTGTACTTATATAGCACTTTTATAGTCTTTTTGACCACTCAAAGCACTTTTACATTATATGTCACATTCATCCATTCACACACATTCATACACTGATGACAGGAGCTACCACACAGGCTGCCAAACTGCTCATCAAGAGGGAACTAACCATACACACATTCATACACTGTTGGTGCAGCCATCAGGAGCAATCTGGGGTTAAGTATCTTGCACAAGAACACATCAACATGTGGACTGGAGGAGCCGGGAATGGAGCCACCAATCTTCCAATTGGTGGACGACTCGCTGTACCTCCTGAGCCACAACCCTAATACAGTGGATTTGAAAGACAAAACAACAGTTCTGACACATTCCCCCTGACTACAGATATCATCTCCAACTCCACCTCAGTGTTGGGCCCGTCCGCTGCTCAATTGGCCAACATCAGCTCCATCTTCACAATGATCAACCAGGCTCTACTGCAGGACAAGCTCCCTCAACTGAATTAAACTGACTTCACCTGCAGGTGGATCACAGACTTCCTGTCTGACAGGAAGCAGCATGTGAAGATGGTGAAGCACATCTCCAACTCTCTGACCATCAGCACCAGCTGCTCAATGCAGTATCCTTTCTCCTCTTCTCCCTGTACATCAGCAGCTGCACTTCCAGTCATCAGTCTATCATGCTCCTCAAGTCTGCGGATGACATCACCCTCATTGCTACTACTGGTGGGATGTTGACCATCTCGTGGACAAAGCAAATTGGAGCTCAACGCTTTAAAAACAGTGGAGATGGTCGTGGATTTCAGAAGAACGCTTGCGTTGATTGGCTGTGAGCAAGTCCAAACAAATAGTCATATTTTCTAGCTTTGGGTGCAAAAAGGATCGACTGGAGGTATCATTTGACGGGAGATGTTTCGATACTACTTGGTATCAATTTATTTTGGTTGATACCTTAAAGGTATCGAGTACCGATACCCAACCCTACTCCTCCATCACCATCTGGCATACTGCTGCAGTTACAATGGAAATGCTCAGATTAGATTATCACACAATCATTCAATTCTTGCCATAACTCTGCTGAGAGACATGGCAAACTGCAGGTTGGTTTACAACCAATCACAACTCTCTGACTTGAATGACTTGTATAGGTGATGTTAGAGAAGGTGACGTGGACCAACTTCACTGTTCCACCTGATGGCCCTAGCAACACCATTCCTTTTTTCCATCCCAATATTGCAGTTATGCATGGAAGATCACTCCATGCTGTTATGTGTCAGTGTTACTCAACACTTTATTGAAGTTGTCAAAATCAGCAAGAGAGGGAAGAACAACTCAGACACATTCTTACACTAGTTTCAGTGCTCTGCCAGTTGATTTATGTGTGCTTAAATTAACTGAAACCAATGACTGCCTGGAAGTAAGGCTGCCACTTTTCAAAATATGAAATTTAAATAAATGAGAATTAACATGAAATCCAATCAAATGAATCAAGATGCAAACCACGTAACCTAATCCTAAATTAAGTTGTCAATGAACATTTTGTTCAATGTCCCATGCTGTACTACAAGGTAAGACCTGTTGCACTTCTACACTGTGAATTTTGAATGTAGTCAGATCATTACAGATTGAATACACTTTTTCTTCCATGTTCAGCAGTAGGTTGAGTTTTATAACAGAAAGTCTCAGCCTTAGCTGTGAGGGAGGAAATCAAAAAGTCCTTAATGTAAAAGAATACTGTTGAGGAAGATAGTGTAATGCGATCAAGGCTCAACATCAGCTACAAATGGACCTTGAAATGAGACTATTGTCAATCCACCATTGTTAATGACCAAATGTGCTGTTTTTCATTGCCTTTAAAGCTCATATATCTTGGGGCTCTGTTAGTAGGACAGTAACATTTACTCATTTGGGGGCGGCTGTGGCTCAGGAGGTAGAGCGGTCATCCTCCAATTGGAAGATTTGCTGTTCGATTCCCGGCTCCTCCAGTCTACATGTCGATGTGTCCTTGGGCAAGACACTTAACCCCTAATTGCTCCCGTTGCTGTGCCAATGTGTGTGTGAATGGTGTGAATGAGTTGTGGTGTAAAGCGCTTTGAGTGGTCGAAAAGACTAGAAAGGCTATATAAGTACAGTCCTTCTACCATTTACCATAGCCTTCCAGAACCATTACAAACCACAAAATATATGTTTCCTTATCTAAGTATAAACTATTTTTAAAGGTTTGGAAAAGCTTAGGAAACAATTGTTGTCATGGTTAGAAGAACTACTTATTTAAAGGGAAAGGAACATTAATGGTCATGGTTAATGGAGACCAAAGGTAACTGTCAGTCACATACAAATGCCACTCTACTGTGTCAGTCACACACTGTATGGACCCATTCTTCTACCCTGACCTCCTTCCTCTGTTTTAAAGCTTCCACACTTTCCCTGACAGACAATAGTCATAATTCACATGGGGGTTCTATAGCTTCTAGACAAACATAAAAGCATGTTGTCTCTAGGCATTTAACACTTACACACTGTTCATATTCTACACCAGGGGTATTAAATTAATATTAACTGAGGTCCAATTAGTGAACATTTCCTCAAGTGAAGGTCCAGAACATCATAATGTCTGAGTTCTTTTTCAGTATCTTGAAGTAGCATTGTAGTTCCATCAGCATCTGTGTCTAGTGGCTAGATTGTAGACTGTCAAATAAATACAGTACAATTCATTTATTAGTATTTACACTCAACTGGTGGGATTAAAATACATTATAAGATAAACAAATAAGAATAAAAAGATAAATAAATGTTTTTTCTTAATAAAGATGGCATTTCAAAATAAAGTGCATTACAGAAAGCTTTTGATTGTGCTTCTTAAATAAAGTGTTTAGTTTCAGCTCTCATCTGCCTCCTCTCTGTCTCTCCTCTT
This sequence comes from Scomber scombrus, assembly GCF_963691925.1. Lineage (NCBI taxonomy): Eukaryota > Metazoa > Chordata > Actinopteri > Scombriformes > Scombridae > Scomber > Scomber scombrus. The sequence goes on from NC_084978.1 coordinate 31,484,394, forward strand.
TTCTCCGTGTGTATCTCACTGACAGTCGAGTCATGTCCTCAATATTTCATCAGTTACAGATCCGGGCCGCAGTCCACCAATTAGATATATAACAATATCACAATACTTCCTCCCTTTCCCTTACAGACAACAGTCATAATTGGACTCTAGAGCTTGTAGTCAAACATAAAAACATGTTGTTTCTAGGCATTTAAATGAATAACTATTTCTGCCTTTTTTTTCCTTAAAGACTTAAAAGTCTTAAAGACATTCAAAACAATGTACGATATACTCCTTTAGTTGACATTTTCAACCAGAGTGAAAGCATTCAGTTTGGTCCACCTAGCCTGAGCTTGTCACTGTGTTCAGCTATTTTTAATAATGCAGGCATTTGTACTGCCTCAATTTTTATCTGTGGTCTGTCTGAATATAAAACAAAAATGGCACAATAGTAATATGAATGCAATATTGGTATGGCCTGCTAGGGTGGTGGGATGAAAGTAATGTAAGAAATAAAGGGAGAGAGATGAGCAGGTGAGGTAAGAGGAGAACTGATGAGTGCTGGTAAGCCCAGCCAAATCAGGCCTCTTTCTCTGATGGGAATGGCCAATTGCCTCATTGCTTTATCAGCCAGGCCTTAAAAAGAAAGAGGCTGTCTCTGTACGCCGACATGCAGCAAAGCATTCCCTCTCCACTGGGTCTGATTGCAGTGCCTAGAGTGGAAGGAGAGAACAGAAGATGGACTAGATAAGGAGATGTAATAGTGGAGAGGAGAGAGCAAATGAACACTTTTATGGCCCTCCATGAGCTTGCCAGAGTGTGTGTGTGTGTGTGTGTGTGTGTGTGTGTGTGCGTGTGTGTGTGTGTGTGTGTGTGTGTGTGTGTGTGTGTGTGTGTGTGTGTGTGTGTGTGTGTGTGTGTGTGTGACTGTCTGGGGGTCTATCACAGTACAATTATACAGAGCAGAGATGTATCACATTATGAACAAGGCTACATTAAATGAAACCATTTTAACCCCTTCATGCAGAGAGGATTTCTCCTCTGCTGCTTAACACAATGTTCATATATAGATGTATATATATATAAATGTGTGTATTGTATCCAATCAAATGCACTTTTCATTCCATATAACCAAATGCACATATCACAGGTGAATGTTGACTTTCCAGTAGGGAGGTTGATTCACAGAGTAGTCGTGTAATGTTCCTGATTGCATATTGAATAATCACACAGAGAGGAAAAATAACGTACTGGCTCGAATATTAGACGACCCTGATTATATGACAGCGAGGTAGAACATGAGATACATCCATCACAGCAGAATGTAAATCTCACATTTGTGCAGCCTGTCGATCAGTCCCACTCTCTCCTGTCTGGCTATTGGAAGCTTGAAATGATTTTCTAACAGTTAGCATTTTTAGACACTCTTTATGAGCTCCTCATCATATGTGACACCAGTTGTTCTTGGTTGCTTGATAGATGATCGGGTCTATGCTGTGTTTCTGCGGTCGCCATTGTGAGATGCTTTGCACTTGTTTTTACTCATCAGGGATTGATTTCCTCGGTTGCAGTAAAACACATTAGACAAGACTTTAGAAACTGGACTTCCTTAACACTTTTAGGGGGTGACTGACTCTAAAAGAAACTTGCAGCCTAACACTGTGTAAGAGACACACTGTCCATTTAGAAAGAAAAAACATCTGATATTATGAAAGACACCTAATTGTCTAGTCATCATATATAATACAAGCACCACTTTTTCAAACATAATTTATGTTATGGAGAATTTATTTGTCAATGGTTAAACTTCATCAGTGGAAAAAGTGCTCAGGAGTCTAGGATGTCTTATGCTGTAAATGTTTATTGAAGCTCGGCCGAGAAGAATCAAAGTATTATCAATACACCTTCTGATGTATGATGTCACCATGATTCTGAGAACACTGTCCTCTGTGGATAGTCTTTAAACATTCACATATAGTACCATGAATACTCTATGCCCATAAATGGTCACACTCAATGCATCTACAGTAATGGAATTATCCTATTGGTTCATTATTCTACAAACAAGGAAACACAGTTACCCATCTGTGGGTTTAGGGAGTCAGACAGTCATATCCTCTGACCTTGGTTACCATAGCAATGCTGCACCACTGTTATCAAAGTGACTCCTGCTTTCCCCAAAACACCACAGACAGTTACCTTCACTGTCTCAAGGAGAGAGAGAGCATGTCTCAGTGCTGCCTTTACTGTGACCTCAAGGCCCATGCTGGAAACTGTGTTTCCATGGAAGGGCATAGGCACTATGTTGACAAATAGTCAACATATGATTGAATCTGCCCACATCTATCATCGTCAGCTGCTCCAAACACTGGTGGTTCAGACACAAGCACATCACTTGAATCGATTTGGTACGACTTGAAATCTATCCAACATATTAGCAATTAGATCATCAATGAACATGTCCAAATGTATCTTCTTATACTGTCTAATATTAATAAATGATGGTGGTGAATTGGGTATTTTTATCTCCCAAGCACAGTAAATTACAGAATACTCATTGAAGCGATCTGTAAGAACACCAGCTCTTAGAATTCTAGTGGGATGTGAGACAAATATCCAGTCAAGCACAGACCTGCAAATACACTCAGGAGCTTCCATTAATGAATTGTGTTAAGTTCAGTAGAAATAAAATAATTTTATCTTTGCAGGAAAACTGTGTTCTCTCGTCCTCTTTGTTTTGTTGAAGTCACGTAAAATAATCATGACATTATTACAAAGAACGATTTGATACTTGTACTGTTTTGTACTGAGAGATGTTTCTCATGTTTCTATGGATACCTCTCAGTATAACCCGATGCAGTTCAACAGCCTCCAAAGTCACCATACATTAAATCATCATCATAATTATAATCATCACCACAGTAAATCAATTTTAGATACAAGGTTCCTGAAACTAACATGTCTAATTGATTATCATTATTAAATACTGCCCAATTTGTTCCAACTTGCTAGTAAAAAATCAGCAGTAACACTGTTGAAACATAAACTGGAGTTGAAGTAGATGAAAAATACAATCTTACAAAAAGTGTACATTATTAACTGTTAGACGAATAAAAACAGTGCATGAATGTTGTCCTTAGTTGCTTCCTATAATGTTAACCCCCAGCATCAGGGAAAATAATGCAGAGGATCTCAACTTATTACAGTGTGTCAATAACTCAGTGAGAGTTTGACTTCATTTGCAACACTAAATCACAACATCAACTGAGACAGTATCTGCACAGTTATATCATTTCCTGTCATAAAATGTTCATTTTAAAAACCAGCATTTGAACACCATTTCAAACACACACACACACACACACACACACACACACACACACACACACACACACACACACACACACACACACACACACACACACACACACACACACACACACACACACACACACACACTCATGGCTAAGTGTCATCTTGAACAGAAGTGCAGTGACTGTGTATCACGGCAAAAGAAAAGGTTAAGTCACACGAAATGTGACAGATGTTGCAGTAACCTGACTCATATTTCTGTTCAGCTCCATCTATGAAAGCTGAGGCTGTGTGAACAGTCTCTTTGTTGAAGACTGATGAGACATAGAGAACACCAACTGGCACAGTGAGTCATCCTACCAATCAAATCAAGTCAATGTACACATTTTCACAAGTACATAGTAAACATGAGTGGATTTAATCAAATGTCTCATTTCAACATGTACAGTAATAACTTCAGGCTTATTCACAGCCTTTATTCCAAACACTCTCGCCTTGTGACAAAACAATCTCAATAAAAGCTGTATTTAGTCACTGTTCTGGAATTTGTAATAGGAAACAAGAAACGTTCAAGCTCAATTTTTGAGGAAAAATGGACCCAAGTCCCCAAGTGCTCAGAACAATGGAAATCTGAATTTGCTGATAACTGGACAAGGTGCATCATGAATTAGCATAACCTAGTATGTGTCTGGGCTGTTTATGAAACGCAAGAGGACTTTAAATTTGAAACAGATACAGGAAGTGGCAACATATGACAAGCAAGCCCCCAACAAGTGTGCTACGCTTTGACTGAAGCTAATTTGACACAGTGTCTTTCTCAGTACCAAATACACCAAGTTGGTACTCGCCTGATAAAAGGTTATATTAAAACTTAATAAATTGACATATTAGCAGTCATACATTTAAAATAACAACTTGTTTTTAGCCTCACTCAGCATCTCCGCCATCACTTCTGGTTGGTGCAAAATGCATTTTGGGATACTCAGCTGTCCCAAGCTTTGGCTGACCAATGGTGTAACTTCATCACTCAATGGGTGACTCAGACATCCACATTTATAGGGATCCAGCCAAAAATGTAGATCATGTGGTATAACTGAAAGCTCCAGAACAGCTACTCAGTGTACTCTGAGTTGAGTTTTCAAGGTCAAAAAAAAGGAAAAAGGAGGGAAAAGCCATAGTTTCCTTGTTCATGGTGGGAGTGTGATGTGCAGCAGCAGCATCAGTTGCAATTTTGTGTTTTTCCATCATAATTCTATTTTCCACTGATGGAAATACATTCTGAACTGATCACACAACAAAAGGACCCGGCTGTTTACTGTAAACTGTGCTGTAGAGTGTCCTCGTTAGAAGACAATACAACTGACACCAGGGAACATAAAATCAATACATTCAATATATTGTTCATTGAAAATCTGTAAAATATTATTCAGTTTTTGAACTAAAAAAACACTCAATTGCTGCGATCACTAGTTTTGATCTCAGAGAGAATGAAAATCTGGGCAGTGCTTTAGCAGAGAGTTAATCACTGATGAACTCAAGTCTTGACAGTACTGACCTTTAGAGAATCGGAGAGAAGCAAGAATCAAGATATCAGGTGTGTCACACTAAATCAAACAAACCTATTTATCCATTTTTTTTTGTCATGATAGAAAATAACCACAAATCAGAGTAGTGACTCAATTTGAATGTATTCCATATGTCACCAAACTTCCAGCAAAACCTGCTGTATTTCTGACTGACAGATACTTAGATTTAAACCAGTATGAACAAGGGTGCATAAGAATGAGAAACGTTTGACATTCAAACAGTATGAATTTAACATTTTCTAGTATTCTACCTAATCACACTGTGTCTATCGCTGGCCCCGGTATAATCTTGGTTAAATCCCCCGTGGCTAAAACTGGCTTCATTGTGATGCTGAAAAGGTTTGGGGTATGAGTCATATAGGCTTACAATGGTCAGCTCAGTCCTTGTTGGATCTCTGTTTCAGTAATTGTTTGAGAACAAAGCCCCTCAGAGATTTCTGTCTGTCCCATGAGAACATTTTGGTTTGGCCCTCCTGCAGCTGCCTACTAAATGAATCTCACTGTGGATTAGCGGTTTGATTTGGCTGAACTAAGGAGTTTAACCTGGCCCATTACAGCTGAGGCAGTGGTTGGTGCATTTGACCCCTGACCTTGAATCACATGCGGGCTGCGACAAGCTTTATTAAAGGCCGACAACAAAGAGCTGATTTTGCAGGGCTCCTCTTCTTCAGGGAGGAAACTGAGGTTTAATTGGGAGAATTAGGAGAACACAAGGACATGGGAAGCTACATCAAAGCAATGCAGAGGTCATTAGCATAACGTTAACTAGAAAGCATTCACCAGCAGCCTTTGTCTGCCTCTGTCTTTAAGTTACCTTTGTTTATAGACTTTCTTCTCTTTCTCTTTTCTTCTGCATCTCTCCTCTCTTTCAGCCAGTCTGTGTTGGCTCACGCAAGCTTAATAAAGATTCAAACATCACTAGCGACATTTCAGTATTATGTATCAGCTTGGTATGGAGATCATATCGCCATATAATGGAGATTAAATCTCTATATGATCACATGGAGATATCATAGTTACTTGCTTCCACAAACCAGAATGAACCAGTGCCATTACTGTGTTAACGCTTCCCATTCACTGGGAACAATAGCATTAATAACAGAGGAATTATGTGCATACTCCTATGAGGGAACATCTCCAACAATATAAGTACAATCAGTAAGAAACCATGCAGTTTGCTCTAAAAGATACACGCATAATCACACACTATCTATATCTGAAGGTTTTCAGACGCCCCCAATTAATTTACTATATCACAATGATTTGGATATTAATACACTGCTACTGTGGTATTTAGCTGTAATGCTTACACTGCTAATAGCCCAATAACCGATAATACTCAGCCAAAATGAAGTAATCAGGTCAACAACAGAGTGATTCCATAGTACACAACATTATATAACCTTTTGCAAACTAACAATGCCTAATGCAATTGATGCTAGATAGATTATTGATCACATAACAATAAAATATCAATAAAATATGCTTTATGTTAAGTTGACTTCTGATGTAATATAACTTTTGGGACTAACCCAGGCAGGGAGTTCCGGTCCTCTGAGATGATGCCAACGCAGAAGTAACTTAAAACTGCATTCTATCAAAAGGCCACCAGGGGGCGACCGTTTTGGTGTCAAAAGGACTTCCGTCTCTATACAAGTCAATGGAGAATTCACCAACTTCTCACTTGATTTCTAACCTCAGTAAACGTTTTCAAAATGTGTTTATGGTCTCAATCGCTAGTTTAAAGCCTTCTTCAATGCAGTATGATGTTCATTTGTGAAATTTTGGCCTCCCTGATTTTATATTTGACGATAAAGCAGTGTATGCATTAGGGCATGGCTAGTCGTGATTGACAGGTTGATTGGTTCACAGGTTCAGGAGAGCGCTTCATGCCCCTCCTGATGCCCATATAAGTAGAATCAGTGTTTTTATTTTTCCCGGCATGCACCGGAAATTTTCAAGATGGCGCTGTCCAGATCCAAAACTATTGGCTTCCGAGCAGCAGTCCACAAACCGATGGGTGACGTCACGGATGTTACGTCCATTTCTTATATACAGTCTATGGACTAACCCTAACACATGGTCTGTGAGCTCATTGGTTGTTCCAGAAGCAGCTTGACTGATCAAACAGGAGGCAATACCAGCAGAAAAGCCATTTAGCTTGGCACTTCCTGTTAGCTATTCCGTTCTTGTGTAGTTCCTACACATAAAGACTGAGCTTTTCTCTCAGTTACTGAGTCAGGTCCAGCTTTGGGGTAGGCCTCCCTTTCTGTCTTATCTTTAGTTGCAGCTCAAAAGGAAGATTAATAAAGTCTCTTTTTTTTTTTTTTACAAGAAATCTGAGGTCCCCATCTCAATCCATTCTGCTAACATGCTAACTGGTCCGGCCAGCCCACGCAGGAAGTTGGTTTTTGTTTTATTATGAGGATGAATCGCCATCATATAAAAAAAACCTGCCCAAAGAAACCAGATTCAACCTGGCTTTCCTTTTTAGTGAGGAGGCAAGGCTTCCTTTGGCCTCCAAGATAAATATGTGGTATTCAAACACAAATGAAGGTTATGAAACTTGATTTTAAACATGGATTTTCTCTAAGACATGGCCTCAAGATATAAAAGTAAAATAACTCACATAAAATAAAAAACACTGCAATTTTTTACAACTTGACTGAACATCAGTCTTTCCCCATATTCCCCCAGCTGACTCATTGTGAATATTGGGCTTTTAGGATGGCTAAGAACAGTTGCCCATTTGCCCAACTGGTAATCCAGCATTGACAGTATCACTGCTCACTGTACCTACCAATCAAAACCACTTATTCAGTCTGTAGTGCAAAGACTTTTAGTATTGCATGATTGATGCTGCTTGCAGTGCTTTTCTAGGTTGACAACAATTCAACATGAGGTTAATATTAGGGATATCTAATGTCTACAAAAATACTGACCATCATCATCTTTAATCCAATAACCTTTTAACAGGCCGTATAAATTAAAGCATGCTGTACCCCTCCCTCCACCGCTCCTTTCATCTTCATTCTAAATGCTGCTTCTGCTTTATCGGCAGTTGCTCCATCATGTAAACGGCGTCCCGCTGTAGTACCGGAGCAGTCTGGCTGAAGAGCTGCCATTACGCCCGCTCACTCTCGACAGATTAATTACAAGCAGTGGCCATCTCTCGCACACATCCAAACACTTACTCTGTGCCACGCTGCCTCGGATGACTAAACTACCTGCTTTCTCACCATTAAAAAGACAGAGAGTGATAGAGATGGAGACTAAAGGTGATTCATACTGCTTATTTTACAGTATGCAGTGGCATTTATATAAGTGGTGTAAGTTATGTAAATGGTGTTACTGCAGTTTGTGTATACCAGAGGGAGAGAGCAGTTTCTTATATTGCCTATCATTCTATTAAATGTTCTTGTGATTTGACTTCATTGGTGGAGGGAAGGAAATCATTTCACTATACAGATGACAATTACTATTGAATGTGTAAATGGTTCCACATTTAAATATTCTGATCATCTCCAGCAGGAGCAGCAGTAAACTCAATAATATGAATGTAGATAAGCTGATAATTGTATACCTGTCAAAGAGATAAGCACTGAAATATGATGAAAAGAGCCTCTGCTGTGCTGAACTCACAAAGACTTTGTAACCATGCTGGTAGTGTGGGTGAGTGTGTTGACCCTCGGTGTCACGGTCTAGCTCCTTAACCTCCCTCCAAAATGATAAATGGTGCCACAATTATCCCAGCAGTCATTTAGAGGAGACAACAAAATGAAATGAGATAGAGAAAAAAAAAAAAAAAGTTTGAAGGCAAGCCCGTTTGGATGAAATGGCGGTTGAGTTCCGTGTCCTCCGATGATACGGAGCGTGACTGTCAGGAACTCCCTTGATGCTATTTAACATCACGGGTCATTAACAGGTACAAATGCCGGTTTGACCGTGGAGTCTTCTCTGTCACTGACCTTCCTGTGAGCTTCCTGTCATCTCCATCAGTCATCTGATATGACACCTAGTGATGTAGCGGCCTGTCACCTGATTAAGATAGACCCCCAAATGTAGAGAGAGAAGGAGAGAGAGAGAAAGAGATGGATAGGGAAAAAAAGGTCCTCTCAAAGACAGACTTAAAAGGAGATGCCCCCAAGCTTAGTGGAGACGGTATTAGGAAGCGCTGCTTAATTATGAGAGCAAACCTTTGCGGATGGCCCCAAGATATTCATTTTAGGAATTAATTTGGTACATAAAGAGATCATCAAATCTAAACAGCCCTATGGCGTAGGAGGTCTTATCCACACAGCAGGCGGATATTAACCCAGGCTTTTCATTTTAACAGTTTTTGGTGATGGATATCAGTCCAGAAAAAAAAAGAAAAAAAGGAAAAGAAAAACTGATCATAGCAAGCCCAGCTTCATTCATTCATTCTTTCTTTCTTTCTTTTTTTTCTTTCTTTCTTTCCTTTTTTTTTTTTTGGTTTGTTTGTTGGTTGTACATTTTTAACCCTTGCATACTATTCATATTTCATTTTTCACAGCATCCACTCACATATTTAGTCTCTATACATCATTTCTGAACCACAAATCATTCATTTATACCCCATCAGTCATTAATACATTGGTGATTAATTCTTAATGAAGCTTTCAGAGAGCAGAGAGAGTGGAACAAATATTTACAGTCACATTATATAATGGTCCAACATTATATACAGCTGGATGATTTAACACTTTAAATTAATGATGATGATGAATGATGAATAAATATTATCTTTGAATGGTGTTTAAAAAAAATAAAATGAGTCAAACAACTGAAATGTGTATCAGCTAAAATATTTTTTAGAAAGTTGGAATATTTCCATGTTTGTACATTTTAGGTCACATGAAGGAAAGTTAAGGTGTTTTTTCTTCTCTCATGTGTAAAAATGGATCAGATTAGACCCTGAACAGTATGTAAAGGGTTAAAGTATGCGTACCCCAACACATTCCTAACCCATGGGCATTCTTCTCCTGCTATAACAGCATCCTCTGTTTACCCAGCTTTAAACCCAAACAAATCCACCAATCCCTCCACTATCTATATGATCTAATCCTTTGCTGCGTTACAGTGGGGGTGGAGAATATTCTTGCTGACACTGGGTTAGAGGCCTTAAAAAATGACCCATATATCATTTGTAAAAGCCTCCCAAAACCAATACAGAATATTCATACAAGCTTGGAAGGTCATTCTGTAGCTCAAAAACAGCAGAATAATCTCACATAAAGGTCCTCTTAGTCACAGTCTCTTGTTCCAAGTCAGTAATCCTCGAGTGAAAGATGAGCTCGAGTGTGAGTGCAAATATAAATCAGCTCAAAAAGATATATAAAAAAAACGATTTTAAAGAGGTGCATGGATGAGGAGCGGCTGTGTTAGGTTGATTTGATTGATATTTTGACAGCAGGTGAATATTTGGGTTGTAAATAAATGTGGGATAGCTGTTTATAAGTTATTATGAGTAGAGATTCAGAAGTAAACACCTCTTCCTGCTCCTTTTCAAACAATGCTATTCTTGTTTTGTGTCTTTTCTTTATTTATCACTTATTATTCTCATGTTCAAAAGAAAGAAAGAAATACCTTCAATTTAAATAGAAGTAGACAATGAGGGGTAATTGTTTCATCAACTGCTTTCAAGGAAAAGAATGCAAGTAAAATGTTCCCCCATATAAGCATTGTTCAGGGTGAAAGACATTTGAGGTGTTTTTACAGCTGTCATATGTCAAAATTGGTCAATTTTGACCCAAACAGTATGTGAGGGTTAAAAACTGTGAAATAAAGAGACATGTATCTGCAGCTGATAGGATTACTCAGCATTGTGTGAACTTGTTTGGCAACGGCTTGCATGTAACGTCTATTTAACGTTTAAGTTCCATACTGCAGCTTTAACAAGACATAAAACTAGAAATGTACAAGTTGTCATGAATGTAATTAAATATAAATGATTATGAATAAAATAAACTGGAGATGAGATTAAAATAACAGATGCATTAAAAGCATAAAATGAAAACAGTTGAATAAGATTGTTTTAGGAGAGATCCTGACGTCATCCAGCTGCTTGTTCTAGAGGATTTCAGATTACAGTACAGCTCAGATGGGATCATACATACTGTTCATATCTTGACCCTTCACAGTGTCGAACGGGGTTTTTTTTTTTGACCCACCTGGACGATCCCCTTATAATTAGTTAGTATTTCAAATTTAGGAGAATTTAATTTTTGGAAAACAAAACAGCCACAATGATGTTGTTTTTTTTGTCTTTTTTTTAAAGTGAAGGACGCAACAACATTTTTTATTGGTAGGTTTCATTATAACATTACAACCATTAATCAACACTGCTGCATGCCTTTTCAGTCAATTGTACACAACAACACAATGAGAGCATTGAGTGTATCTCCTTCACCTCTTTGATACTACAGGGCCTGGAACCAAACACTATAATGTTGTCTATCTAGTTGCAAAAAAATAAAAAAATACATTTCACATATCATATCCTGATCCAGCAAATGAGTCATTAACAAACAGATACAGCTCCCATGTTTCCCATTCAACCTGGAGCTTCCCTCCCTTCCATCATGAGCGTGCGTTGGTCAAAGAAAACATTGGAACCTTCTTTTTTTGTCTCTCTGTGAACACTGAACACATTTGCTAATATCATGAGGACATCTTTCCTGACCTTTCTCTTTGGCCTCACTCAGCTCTCCTCTGTGTACCTGATTGAGATGTGGACTGAATGAAAAGAGCCAAACACATAATCTGCCTTTAAGCATATGCTAATGTCAATGCACAGCGCTTGTGTCGGCACCTCCTCATATTATCGTGACCTTGTTCTGCGACAGGAGACAGAGGTAGATGGAGATAAGGGAAAGGATGCAGGGATTCAAAGAGGTTGGAAAGAATGTGAACTGTGACACAGAAAGGGAGAGAGAGAGAGAGAGAGAGAGAGAGAGAGAGAGAGAGAGAGAGAGAGAGAGAGAGAGAGAGAGAGAGAGAGAGAGAGAGAGAGAGAGAGAGAGAGAGAGAGAGAGAGAGAGAGAGAGAGAGAGTCCAAAGTGAGGGGAAAGTGCTGAAGATGTCATTAGAGATGTCCTTTTTTTGTCTGGTTTATGAAATAGAGGGGCTAAAATGGCTTTGCAATAGTGTCATAAGTCTTACAACTCTGAATGCCATCATCATGGAGGAGCATTAGAGAAAGCACAAATCATTTCTGCATAATTAACAACCAAGATGGACAAATACATGGCACAGTGTTTGGCTGTAATGTGGGTGAATGTTTCAGTCAGTGTAATTAAATCTTTGTCTATTGAGCTTAAATCACTCATTAGCCAACATGCCAATATAGAAATGCAACAAATGGGCTCTATGTTTTGGATAAAAAACACTTCCAGTAAATAATATTGATTCAAAATGTCATTTTGTTACTAGAATCAAGAGAAAAATGATATGATTTTTTAGTATGAATTCCACAGACTTTGTAACTGTTATAGAAAAATAGAGACAAACGAAAGGTTTCAAATGAAGCTATTGTTCTCTCTGCATTTAAAGTAAATAAAAACCCCTAACTTCTCATTATTTGAGAATGTACACTAACCGAACTTTTATGAACCAAACGTATAAATCTTTTCTGTGAACCACTCCCTGCCTCAGTGAGACTGCAGGCGACAGTGTACCGCTGCGTTGCTACACAGCTCCCATTGAGAATCAACAGAGGTGTGTAAATATGACACAGGATGCTGCACATAGTTCATTTGACTTTCCCTAGATAGATAAAGGTTAGAAGTCTGATGCTTAATGCACGTTTGACTGCTTTCTTATCAACTCAGACGAAAAGAACGAAAAAAACTAAAATAAATATTTAGATGAACTCTGCTGGAAGTGAAAGTCAAGAAAAGATCACCGACACACACACTGAGAATGTTCACAGCGACAGAATGCGAGGCTACAGGGAGCCATAGTAGGGAAGTGTCTGTGTGTGCGTCTGTATCTGTGTGTGTGTGTGCATGTTTGTGTGTGTGTGTGTGTGTGTAAGTGTGTGTGTGTGTGTGTGTGTGTGTGTGTATGTGTGTGCGTGTGTGTGAGTGTGTGTGTGTGTGTGTGTTTGTTTCTCTCACCTGAAGCTCAAGCTACGCGCTCCTGACTATCACTGATATGACACCTGTAGTGAGTGCCAACGTAAGGAGACTGCTCACACACACACACACATACAGACACACATACACACACAACTACACACACACACACACAAACTCACACATTTCCACAGTCGGACGTCCCTCGGAGCTGTGGTCATTGCTGTGTACATGCATGATTCACCATGTTAGTGATATTTTGATACCCTGCTGCTTGCACAAGATTACCAGCTTAACCACGTCTAGCTGTGGGCAATGTGTGTGCATGTGTGTATGTAGGAGGGTGTGGAGTATGTCCTCGGGCAAATAGCACGGTCTACCACATGTAGCCCAATCACAAGTCTCTATGAGTCATGACACTGAGATGCTGACTCTCTAGGCCATGTTTTCCTGCCAACGAAAAGCTAGCACTGCGGCCCATACAGTTTTTATGCAATTGTCCTCAGGCACAAGTCTATATGTTTTTGGTTTGTTTGTTTTTGTGCTTGCAATACCTGCATCCCTTTCTATCTCCATCTATCTGTCTCCTGTCACTAACATGCAACTCAATCTCACATCAAACTATGTAATAGTTACATTGGCCCACAGCGCAAATCTTAATAGTTTCAAAATACCTGCTGGAAGATTGTGAGATGCCTACATTTGTTGGCCTATTGTTTAATACTAAGGGTAACGGTAAGGGTGAACTTTATTGATGCCACTGGGGGGAAATTCAAAATTGACACAACTGTATTCTTGTAATGAGTGATAATAAACAAAATAAAATCAATCTCTAAATATTATAAACAATAAATAATACCTAAAATAATCTACAATGTTCCTGGGATTAAACAGTAAGGACAGCATCAGTCTTATTAGTGGGAGTGGGAAGTACTTATGTTTTTATGGCTGATGGCATCCATGTCATGTGACTGTCAAGATGCTGTTTGTGAAAAAAAAATGCTGCTGTTTATTCTCAGTGTAAAATACAATGCATTAAAATTAATTCTAATAACATTTCTAACATAAAATGTGCATTTTAGTTCATGATGTTTATTTGTTAGTTATTACAAAGATTTGTATCGTTGCTACGGTGGTTGCTATGGACGCTGGTATCACTGAAGCCGCATAGTTGCATGTTGTTTGAATCATTGTCTTTGTGTTGTGTAGCTATCTCAGCTGTTAAATTCATTTTTGTTATGTTATATAACTGATGATCTGTCAATAAAAAACATGTAGATTTTAGAGCGCTGCAGGGATAAAATGAGTTTCAAATCCATCATTTTAAACTTTGTGATTGGCTGACCAGAGGACCCACCCAGAAGTATTGTCCTCACTGTCACCATGTTAAAGTTTTCTATTGATGATATCTTTAATATTTCTCAACACAAAAGTGTCCTTCATAAGTCAACAATATGATAGTTTCATGTTATGACTTCCTTTGATTCTGAGAAATAAAGGCTTTTTGGTCAGTTTTTGAATGTGGAATGCTACAGAAGGTCATTGTGTTGTTTGTTGTGCGTTTGACTCCAGTTTTGTTTCATCTGCTGTTAGTAGGTTTCATTCCTTTTCAAAGTGCTGCCAGTTGGCCGCAAGCTGAATCCAAACATCACTTTAAAAAGGCGTTTTATAGCTTGTTATTGTAAAATGTGAAGTTGCTTATGTATTTGTATATTTCCAAGAATATGTGAATTAGTATATTTAATATGAATTAATCTTTCTTAAAACATAGAGTCCTCCTCAGTTAATATTGAGCCACAGCATCCAATAAAGGCTCTCAGCTCCTCCAAGGGAGAACATATCTCATCCGGGCTGGGAACGCCTTGGTGGAGCTGGAGGGTGCAGGCAGGACATTATACAAAAAGCACACTGCTGAGTCGTGATTCAGCATTTTTAAGCTTTTCATTAGAAATAAAATGGCTTTCATTTTATGAGAAATCACAGTAAGCCGTATCCCATTAGCACTAGCTTCACAACAGCGTTCAGGCCCAGTGAAAATAATACAGCTGCATTCATCCAGCACCAGTCTCAAGTGTAAAACAGCAGCTGTGAATGAAAGGGGAACTGACTGTTGGAAGTCAAAGATTTCGAAGTGGTGTTCAGGTCAAGTTGACCAATTGCGTTCAAATTTGTACTAAAAGAAAAAATTACACAAGGATACAAGTGTACAAGCTGAAACTTCATGGCTATTTATCTATCAAGAATAGGTTAAAGAATAAAAAAAAAGCTAAAATCCCCCACACATATACAGTATGTCTTTCATACAATGTGCGGGTCAATCTGACCAGCGTGTTCACAGAGGCACACAAAAACAAGCACACACACACTCTCACTCACTCACATAAACACACAAATAGAGAGATGTACACACTCACTCACAGAGTTTAAACCTGCACAGTGTTACTCTAAAACATGGCAAACGTTCTCACAGTTTATCCCTCACATCTGCACATATTTATCAGATTATTAACTCTACATCAAAGTGTCCAGGTCACTACAACTACAATCCTCCACCAGCAATATGAGCACTCTGCTCAGAGGGCATTAGAGCTCATATTCAAAGAGAGTGAGTTAAAAGAGGAGAATGTTTCACAATAAGAGCATAATGTAGAAATAAGTTCTGAGAGTGACAGTGAGTTTGAAGATGATGAACCAGAACGAGTCCCAGAGACAGCGGTAGGAAAAGCCCACAGCACACATATACTGTATGTCCAAGAATAGGCAGATTGAATGGTCTTTATCTCCAATGAGAGACCCCCCCCCCTGCTCAGCTGCTGTCATATAAAGCATGGTACTGGTGCACATATGAATGGCAGTGAGTCATGTTCATTATATCTAGTCATCCTTTGAGTTACTTATAATAAGATAAAGGTTGAAATCAATTGAGAATATCAGTTCAATACAATAAACATCTGTGAAAACATTGTTTCATTTCAATTTGTCCTGGAAATCCATGATTTAAGTCTTTATTGTAGTGGATTTTGTTTTACATAAATTATAACTATACCACAAAAATAAATAAATAAATAAATTTCCACTGTTGAATGTACAATAGCATATTAGGGCCATATATGAAAAAAACAAAAACATACTGACTAAAAAACCTCAAAGGGGTTTTATTCTGCCTAACAGTCACATCACCTCAGAGACGTGGCTTGTGGTGCATTATTCCTGCTGTGGAAGAACTGATCAAACTGTACTTTTCAGTTGGGTTTAGTAATAAGGAGATACTTGTTATCTTACTCTAGAATCACCATATCATCCTAAGCATCCAGACTTTGAAAAGACATTGTATTTCTCATACATTTATGAGTTTTTTTCTTGCAGATTTGCAACTTTAATCTCTGCAACTTTTTTCTTGAAATATGACCCCCCCTCCTCCAGGTCAGTATTTATTTGATTTATTTTACATATATGGCCCTAATATGCCATGGTATGAATGTAATCTAGCAGGGATGAATTGCAAATACAACAAACAAACACAAAAATGTAGGCACAGTTTTAAAGCCATTATTGTGAAACTAATATGTTTGCACTGTGGACCAACACAGTTATAACACATTTTGATATGAGAGTGGATTATAATATGAGGAGCTGCAGACACAAGCGCTGTGCATTGACATTAGCATATGCTTAAAGGCAGATTATGTGTTTCCCTCTTGGCTCTTTTCATTCAGTCCACATCTCAATCAGGTACACAGAGGAGAGCTGAGTGAGGCCAAAGAGAAAGGTCAGGAAAGATGTCCTCATTACAATTAGCATAATGTGTTCACTGTTCACAGAGAGAGGCTTCGGCACTCTGATAACAAAACACCTTTCATTGATATTATGCTTTGCACTTCCCTGTTTGCAACAATTTTTTTCAGTTTACTGCAGATTGACGAGATAATCAAAACATCATTTTTAAGGAATAACATCACCCAGATGAACGTAATCCAATGACCTCAAGTTCAGAAACGTGGTTCTGTGTGTGAGTGAGTTCCCACAACCACCTGTAAAATATTGAATCTTTTTCATGTTTATTAAGCAGTTGTAATGGTCACACAGCAGCAGGGATGGTATGCATGTTTCATCTGATTTTAGAGAGGAGCTGTGTATCATTTTACACACAGATGGTACAGCAGAGAAAACTTCATTATTATTTAAATCGTCTGACACGGCAACAGGACGGGTCAGGATCTATGGTAATTAATGTTCTGCGTTTTCTGAACATCAATCTGGATAGCTGTTACTGAAAGGTTTCAAATGTAACAATACAATAACCTGAAGGAGCACGGCTGTCTATCAGCCTCTTTCTCAGGTTCACTTGCTGCTGTGTTTAAAGGGGATGAGAGGAGCTCATGTGATGTGGAGCTCACCCTACTGCTACTATTTACTCCAAAATCCAGCATACAGATGTTTCTCTAACTAACACAGTCTGTATATGAGTGCAGATGGTGAAGATGTGCAGGGTGAGGTGAATGGAGAAGGCAGAGACAGACACATAAAACTATATGAAAGCTAAAATCATACTTAGTGATATATGCGCTATATTAGAAGATATAAAAAATCTAGTTCTGTTCTGCAATTCTTTAAAGTTATTTTATGTTATCTTGGATTTCCATAAGCAATGATGATGATTTCATCAGTTAATATTCATCATTTAATAGTCATTAATTGAATGTGTGTGAGGAAAAATCAAACAATTTGGCTTCATTTCTAAACCTTTCTATCTGCATTCCTGATTTCTCCTGTCTCCATGGGGACTGGTCTGCATCCCATTCAAGCCCAGTGTGTGTACACAAAGGTTATCCATAATACCCCAAAGCTAAACAACACTAGGGGAGGATATCACTCTTCATTTGATAATGTTAAAAATGAGGCTTTGTTGTCAGGCCGAAGACAAATTTAAAAAAAAAAAAAAAAAAAAAAAGAACACCAGAAAAAAAGAGAAGGAGGGGGAACAAGGGGAACAAGCTGAAAGCATGAGCGAGCAACAGACTGTGCTGGTGAGGAGAGACAGTGGTGGAAAGCTTTCTGAGAGAGAAACCCTGTGAATGACGGAAATATGTTATTGTCTGCTTTTTCTTGATTGTTTTACAAGCGATTATGTTCTGAAGCACAATTAAACAACCATCAAACAATCCACAGATGATTTACAGTACCGCGCTGACCGTAAATCTCAGTTTCTCAGTTTTTCTCAGTTTCTGTTTCATTTTCCTCCTTTGCATTTACAGAGCAGAGAGAAAGAGGCAGAGAGAGGAGAGGGAGCAGTGAAAAGCTTTCTCTGAAACAGCAAGCCTGTGAATAAGATAGATCACTGACCAATCAATGGGCTGCAGTGTTTTCACATCACCTTTTACTATTACTTCTCACATGACATAAAAAATAAAACAGTGCACAGCAAAACACAGCTTTTAATCACAAATATACAGACTGTGAGGCTACGTCCCATGGCCAGTTGAGAATCAGTATGTCTCAAGTCTTTAGAGCAAATATAGTCACTCAAATGATCCGAACTGAAGCCACAGAAAATAAACAATCTAAGAGCCTGATATGATCGACCCACTTTATTTTAGGATGCTTTTTTCCCCCAAATGCTATATTACCATAAAAACCGGTGTATAAGACATTCAACATGATTTTTTTTTTTCATTTAAAAGAGAGTTGTGTCCTATACAGCAGTAAAATACCGAGAGAGGTTGGATCTGGATGTGATTAAAGGTATGTAAAATGCCATCCACACTAAGAATGATAACTATAACTATAAAAATAACATGAGCAGTGTCAAGCATGTGCTGTGAGTTCCAACTGTTTTGGCAGCTAAAGAAAATAGATATTAATGATGACCCGTTACCGTTGTATGTTGTACGGAAAAAGAAAAAAGAAAACCAGGCGGGTTCAGTGTTTTGATCAGAGGTATTTCTGACACTAGGTACTGTGATATTTCAGTATTTACAGACTTAATTGATGTTGAAGTGCGATGTTCAATAGCGCACAGATGACCAACCAGTTTTAACAATAAATATTTTATTTTCAAATGCAGCCCTGATTATATTTGAATTAAGAAAATATGTACTTATAGTACTCAACATTTGTGTTTAAAAGAATCTTAGTTTATTTCATGTTGTTGGTACTCATCTACATGTCACATCAACAGTACTCATTTTTCTATGTGTTGAAACAACAGTACCAGAGGTCAATAATCTGATCCATACAAGCACTTTATGAATGGACACTGCACTAATATCTTCAAACCAGAGAGCAGAGTGTACAATAACAATATATAAGTAGTACTGGAAGAACTGACATTACTTGTTTGGATATTCTAATCATCAACAGAATAGGTATTCCTCAAGGTTTGATGCTGGGTCTGTTTATAGCTGCCAGCTTTATGCAGATGATACAGTCATATATGTACCAGCTAAGTCACCAAGCATGGCCGCAGAGATCCTAACTGCATGCTTGGATGATGTCCAAGTCTTGTATATTAAAAAAAATAAATAAATAAATAAAAGAAGAAGTGTTTCTCCATCAGGAAACAGGGCTCCATTTAACCCTCTGAACCCGAAATCCCGCCGACAGGATCAAAATACCACTTATTTTTAAATGACTGGCATTTACAAACCATTCGTCCAATCCAAAAACTGAAGAAACTGGCACAATCGTCAGATTCTCAAGTTTTCGAGGGTACCTGAATGTATTTTTTTAAAAGGATAAAATCAGAGAAATTCAGTTTCCGTTTTTCTTTTTTCTAATGATTTATAGCTTTAAAATGTGTTATACTACATGAAGACACAATTACATTTACATACACAGTTACATCAGCCTATAGCCATGGTTGTCCTGAATCTATAGAGGGGCAGGACTTCACATTGCAGAGAAAAATGAGACCACAGTGAGTAAAAAACGTGACAGAAGCAAAAAAAGACCAGAAACTGCTTGGGATTCAGAGGGTTAACATTATAAAATTAAGATATGGAAAGAAGAAATAGAGGAGCTCAATGATTTCAAGTTCTTAAGAATAATTTTAGGTCCACAACTCAAATTTAATAAGGATATAAAGTTGACTGATTTCATAAACAGTAAAGACCAACTCTAATTGTTCCAAACTAATACAGCATTACATACTCACTCAGGCAGTTATTTGTGCTTATGATTTTCTCTCATGTTTCATATTACTTGACAGTATGGAGTCAAACATCACCATCTACAATCACACACTGAACATAATGGACAAAAAGCCTTTTCAGCAGCATCACAACCACATACTGAAAATATACAATCTACTCAGCTTTATTCATTTTTGTTTTTCTCAAATTAGTTTTCAAATGTATCAACAGTTTATCCCCACAGCCTCTTTCTATGTCCTCTGTATCCACACAAGACATTAACATGGTGAATGGCAACTATAAAATACCACATTGTAGATCTAAATTAGGACAATCAGCTTTATCTATAAAGAACGGTCATTACCAACTGAAATAAAATGAATGCCAGATATCAAATCTTTTACAATAATATCTCTTTCCTAAAAGCAAACCAGAGCTGCACCCATTTTTAGATAATTGTACTCTAATGACAAAGGTTATTTATGTATATGTGTATTTAATTGCCCTTCCATAACTGTAGTGTACTGTGGTTTTATGATAATGAAAGCTGTATATTTTAATTACATACTACATGTAAAGTCCAATAAGGGACAAAAGTTGAACATTAGCAATCTGCTGTGCATTTAATTGTACTTCCATATGTGTAGTGTATCGTAGCTTTATAATAATGAAAGCTGTATATTTTAATCACACTGTACATGTAAAGCCCATCTAGGGAAAATTAGCAAAATGTATAAAGTCTGTGTGCAGCACATCAGTTTCATGCTCTGTACTGGAACTATGTTAAATTGCATTGTCCCCATCAAATAAAATCAAAATTCAAATTCATCATTAGCTTGGTTCAGTTCTAATTAGCTTTCTTTTTGTGGGCCCATAACTTCTGTTTCACATGTAATTGGGTGAATGAATAAAATCCCAGTTTGAAAAACTAGCTGTGACTCCTCGTGCCTGCCAGCTGGGTCCCTCACATCGCTGCAACCTGCAGCCTGACAAACCCAATCAAAATGCCTCAGTAGCAGAGTATGGAGAACACTGGAAATGTTTCACCACACCTCACACTAAAGATTAATTTAATAATAGTATATGGTTATGACAAGGCATTTTTAAAGCCCGCTTGGAGGCAGGGAAGGAAGTTTCTTGATATGAATGTGTGTGTCAGCCATCATGGGTTTGAGAAATCCAATCACGATAAGGTAGTTTCATGCTGTTGTTGATTTATTTGATATTCATATGTGTGTAAGTCCTCAGAGACATCAGCTAGAAAGGAAGTGATCTGAGAAATAGTCGGTGCCAGAAAATGTCTCAGGTACATTAAGTTAATGGATCAGCTCTCAGTTCCTCCATCAAATTATGAAATCAAACACGCACAGGCAGACAAATAATGCTTGTTATAGTTCTTTTGTAGTGAGTGGGCAGGGATATAGTTTCAAACAACTGAAGAAATACACTTTTACAGAGTGATCCATCCAACAGGCAGGTGTATTCTAGCTGTATGTATAGGGTTAGGCTTAATGTTGTATAACAATGAAAATGTAAGCAGCATTAGTTGTCTGATATGTTGATTCTTGACTCTTGGTTTCTCTTGCATCTTTTGCTTCCTAGATGAAATGATTTGCTGTGAGAGTACGATGGCTCCCCACACAGCATTTGGCTCGTCCCTGCTGCTGTCTGCTGAGTCCATTACACTTCCAATGAGCCTGCGAAGAACTCTACTGTGTTTGTTTGCTGATACCTTCTTGAAAATGTACTGTATGTCACACCCACTTGACCTGCTGAAAACGCAGAATTCTTCAAAAAGTCAAACTTGCCAGAGTCATGTCTGAACAACTCTGTTTGTTGCCTTGTTTGTCACCAAGTTGTCATTGGAGCAACAGCCAAAGGAGACAGCCAAAAGAAAGCTGAAGGACAGCCAAAGAAGGCTGAGGGACTGACAGCCACACCATGCACCACCACTCATGTTGGAAACCAAGGGCCTTTGATGTCCAAGAGGTCTGGTTTGTTGGTTAGTTGGTTGGTTGGTTGGTTGGTTGGTTGGTTGGTTAGTTGGTTAGTTGGTTGGTTGGTTGGTTGGTTGGTTGGTTGGTTGGTTGGTTGGTTGGTTGGATGGATGGAGCCTACTGACATTGATGATTCACCAGCAGGTCAAAGGTTTCACTGTACTGTCTAGCAGGTGGATTGGCACAAACCCTTGTACAGATGTTCATGGTGCCCAGATGATGATCCTAATATTGTTGATCCCTTGACTTTTCTTGTAGCACCACTATGATGATGACATTTGTATTTTTGAGTGAAATATCTCAACTATTGAATGAAGGGGAGTTTTTCCTTGCCACTGTCACCAATTGCTGCTCATGTGGGAATGTTGGGTCTCTTTAATTTAGTCTAGACCTGCTCTATGTGTAAAGTGCCTTGATATGACTTTTGTAATGATTTGGCAGTATATAAATAAAGATTTATTGATTGATAGTTGTAAAAGATATCCCTCTCTTTTTCACAAAGCACCAACCTCATGGAGCTGTTAGCATGGCTCTACATTCTTAGTCATGTTTTTGTATTGATTGATAACTTACATCCCAAATATATAGAACCCTCAGTACTGGTGGACACCCAACAGACAGCAAGATAGAAAGAGAGATTTTTCTAATTCAGGTACACAGTCCCAAGGTGGAAGCTTTAGGCCAAAAAACAAACAAATCAAAGCAAAGTTTTACCAGCCAGTCTACAAACTCAAATGGATATTTGTTATATATGGATATCTACCTGATACACACACAGGTAACATACAAATCAAAGCATAACTATAGTATCAGTATTTTAACAATGTAGCTCCGCTGATAGGTAGTGTAGTAGAGTCAGTAGAGCTTCTTCAGAGAGTGTCAGCATCAGCCATTTGCTAAACACTGGAGTGCCCAACTGCAGACTTTAGACAAGTTAAAGACTTTGGCAAATCAATATTGGGCCTGTGTGACTGATTCAGCTATAACCAGATGAATTCCCACCCAGGCTTCACCCCCGCCATCTTGCACTGCCACAACAAGAAGCCAGTGTCAATAGCTGTCGGCTTGACTCGTACCATTCCCCAAACGTTCCTTTGATCTGAGTGGAAAGCGGAATGCTGATCAGGATGACAAAAGAAAAGGGACTCCCAGTGGGAACGCTGCTAACTTTGATGCAACTTTCATGGTTGTTATTTGCGTTTGAGTGGAGCTTACAGCAGCAGAGAACACAGCAGCGTGGCTGACTGCTAGCTGTCAGAACAACAAAACCAAACCATCCCTGAATGCTGGTTTCCCTTCCATTCGCTCCCCAGCTTACCCAGATGACTCTATGTTTGTCTCACCCATGTCAACCAGTGTGTGGAGGCAATGTGGAGGTTATTACAGCACAGCTGTCTAATTAACAACACACACTCATGTACACTACTACCCCCCTCTGTGACTTTAAACCCTTTGGTACATCTGCTTATAAAGCCTAGTTTCATGTACAGTAGCTTCTTATCCTTTAATGTCTTCTCAGCTGAAGGCTTAGCCTGCTCTGGTGTTGTGTTTTTAGCTCAACATGGAGTTACATTCACTAATAACGAAACAAAGTGCATCTCCTGGTGAATTTTTTTTTCCATCCCAAAAGTCATCCTGTCTTATCTCTCCTTTGTCATCAACATGACTTCTACTCTTTTCATCTCCCGGTATCTTTCCTTTCTTGATTCCTCACTTTCTTATCTTAGCAGTCCACCTTCCCTCTATGCCTAATCATCTGCACTGTACTGATTTCTTTCTTTCTATTCAACAAACACTTTCTTCAATCTTACCAGCATCCAACTTTCCCTTTTTCCAATGAATCTTGAAAATGACACAACAATTCAACACCTGCTTTAAACAGCGATTGTCCAGGTGTATAGTAAGCAGTGTGTGCATTTCTCTTTCTTTCTTTTCTTTCTTTTTATACACAAATAATTTGGCTTTTTCTAACAGATTAGAGTGTAAATCCTTGCAATCTTTTTGAAAGAGACTGTCCAAAAGTGTGTGCTGCTACCTCTGTTTGTAAGATTCATTGTCCTCCATTCATTCAGTCTAAACCATCTACACAGCTTTTTTGCTCTATTTTTGATAGTAGCCATTTGAAAAAGGTGGAAACACTTTCACTGTCAGACTGCTTTTACACAACCTGCACAAGTCGGGAATGTTGCACTGTTATTCTGCCTTGCTGTTCTATATAAAAGATCAAAACATGTAATGGGGGGGGGCATCCCCTCAGAATCCCCTCATTAAAAGTGTCTATACCAAATATTGAACCACAGATGTGTTTAGAAAGCATCAATAGTCGATCTGACTGATCTATAAATGTGTGATTAAACCTTGATTCATGTTTCAGAGAGCAGATAGAGTGTATTTTTTAGCTTTTACATCACTAAACATCTCCTATCACACAATATCATGTCCTATTTTACCTAAGACATGAAAATATAACATAGCAATAATGATGTAAATGTATTTTATGTAAAGTGAAAATGACAAGAACTTTATGGAATTGTGGGGTTTATTGTATAACTATTAGAGCCATCAGTCTTCACTGCTACATCATCTTCACTGCTCAAAAATACAAATGTCATCATCATAGTGGTGCTACAAGAAAAGTCAAGGGATCAACAATATTAGGATCATCATCTGGGCACCATGAACATCTGTACAAGGGTTTGTGCCAATCCACCTGCTAGACAGTACAGTGAAACCTTTGACCTGCTGGTGAATCATCAATGTCAGTAGGCTCCATCCATCCAACCAACCAACCAACCAACCAACCAACCAACCAACCAACCAACCAACCAACCAACCAACTAACCAACTAACCAACCAACCAACCAACCAACTAACCAACTAACCAACCAACCAACCAACCAACCAACCAACCAACCAACCAACCAACCAACCAACCAACCAACCAGACCTCTTGGACATCAAAGGCCCTTGGTAAAGGTTAAGCCTGCAGTGGAGGTAGTCACATTGCTGGATTGATGTCTGTGTAAAAAGGGGAACCAGCATGTCAGGACGAAACACAAGATGCCAACAATGTTGTGTTTACATGTCACACCTCTGATTCAGCATGCTATGTAAAATCAAGGCCCAAACACACCGAAAGCGATAATCAACATGACTCATTTGACACGTGTCATTTGATGCTTCTATAGCACACCACAGAACCAACACAGATCTGTTCTGTTGTTCTTTGTATTTACTGCTGCATTAGTTAGATGTAATGAATGAATGAAAAGGAGAAATACAGAGGACGAAAAAGAAACTGAAACTAAGAGCATCTGTTTCAACAGTCAATCATTTATTAAGTGTTTGATGGTTATTGATTTGTGCTTTTAAACTAAACTAATATAAAACAAAATAATAATGTTTTATGTCTCTCATTCACTCCACCGCTGCTCCCTCTCCTTACTAGACCATCGCCACACTCACTCTCTCTCTCTCTCTCTCTCTCTCTCTCTCTCTCTCTCTCTCTCTCTCTCTCTCTCTCTCTCTCTCTCTCTCTCTCTCTCTCTCTCTCTCTCTCTCTCTCTCTCTCTCCCTCTCTGTCTTTCTCTCTCTCACTCGCTGGTGTTCTCAGCTGCCTCACGCTACCTCTCTCTTTTTTGCCTGCAGAATAAAAGCAGCTTTGGTGGCTTGGTTCTCATTTGATGCTCTGAAATTGAAACAAGTAGGGGCATCCAGACAGTCTCGTAACACTTTTGGTGCTTGTTCAGGCATCTGGCAACAATAGGTGTACTTTAAAATATGCATCAGATGCTTTCACACACGGGGGCCTTCACACATTATGTCGGCTTTGTTTGGTTCAGTGTAAAAAAGTAAAGCTGGCATAATGATGGGTCTTTACGGCAATATTGTGGGATCTCTGTATAAAAGGAGCTATTGTCAGACAACAGTGTGCTCACACTGGTTTGTTTCCAGCAGAATCTGGCCTTTATTCTCTAAAAGATTCACCCATCCTCCCACCCTTCATCTTCTCTCATTCCTTACTAATCCTCCATCCCTCCCTCCGTACTAGTCTCCTGCCTTCCTTTGCCCCAATGTGTGTCAGTGTGTGTGTGTGTGTGTATTTACATCTCTGGCATCCCGCCAGTTCCCAGAGTTGCATCTCGGCTGGCGAGGGGCTCTGCGGTTAGCCGATCAAACATCCCACAGGTCAAGAGAGGAGGAATGATATTGGTGTAACACATCACCATCATGCTGGGCTATCTCCCCCCGGGCAACCACTGCTCTCATTCAGTGAACGCGAAAGTGTCTGTCTGTGTGTGTGTGTGTGTGTGTGGATGCCAAATAGAAAATTCATGCTGATTTGATTATGCCTCCACCCCTTTGATGTTAACCATGATAACAAGTGCCAATTACAGGGACTCCCCGTTTGGACAAAACCAGTATGTCATCCACATTTGCACTGACGTCAGATTATGACAAGAGGCTGGATAATGACATGTCTGTTCCCCTGCAGTATTTACTGATGACTCCGCTCCCATCAACTCTAATGCAGCATTTTAATTGTTCCCCGCTAGCTCTGACTCCTTTCTCTGCACAAATCCAAAACCATGTGTGACAGAGTAAAGGGGCTAAAAGCGAGTTCTAATTGAAGAAGCAGCTATATTATGTAAGAGGGACAGTTTAGTAATTGGGTTAACTTAAGTCGTCAAGTCCTCTCCAGTGCGTCACATTTTCACATTGAGCCAACAGGGCCCGAGTCCAGAAAGCAAACCGCTCTGCAAGCACCGTTAGACCATATTAAGAAAGATTAAGGCCACCATTTTGACGCGTGTAGCTGAGGGGACGCCCGCGTGCCCTGGTATTCATTTCTGATGACCGATTTTATGTTTTTTGTTTGGCAAGAGAAATAAATCAAATGTTTCCATTCTGTTTCACTACTTCTTTCAATCGTGCCTATCTCTCTTCCTCCCACTCTTTTTAAAGCCTTGCTGTGATTGGTCCTCTTCCCCCTCACAGATGCTGCCCAGAGATAGCTGTCCAGCCAGGGACAAGTTAGCTGGTCGTGAATATGCTCAAAGACATGAAAGACCTGAAAACCACTAATCTGCTAGCTCTGAATCTCATCTCTGCTCTCTTTTTTTGCTCTCTGTCGTCTTTTCAGTTTTCATTTTTTTCTCTCTCTCTCTGCTTGCTTCATGTCAGTGAAGTGAAAGGGATGGCATGATGTTTAGTGAATTATTCAGATCCAGGGAGCTAAAGCTGAGGCTGCTGCAGCTCACCAGGCCCGGCCCTTTGACTGGATCCCCCCAGGGATCTGCTGAAACCAGCATGACCCTCCTCCTCCCTGCCATACACTGACACATGCATTTACACAGTGATGTAGGAACACAATCACAGGCACATCCATGGTAGAGGAGGGGAGCTACAGCACATTCACAGTAAAAGTAAAAATATGAGTGTAATTGCTAATGTGTCATTAAATGCATTTTGGTTATGTAAATCTAGCAGACAGAACAATATATAAAGTGTTAGTAACTTATCTGAGGTACATGAACATACTCATATGCATTTCTGTTACATTATGCATTTGAATTGAAATATTGGCATGATTGTGCTAGATGAAAGCTTATAGAGTGATCAAAATTGATGAATATGAAATGATGAATTTATGATAATATATCCATTATAGTTTGACCTTAAGTTCAAAATGAAATTAAACATGACAGTTTTTTGAGAGGGCTTATCCTGTGGTGCATCCACGGTGAAACTGATGGCAATCCAGCCAATAACATCTAATCTTCTAAGCTTATTGTTTCGTCAAAGAGTGGCACTGGAGGAAATGTATTGAATTGATCAAAATCAATGATAAAACCACTGGAGAGCATGAAAAAAAAAATATTGACACAATTTGCCCATTGACACTGATGTTGCTTGATGCAAAGTTCTGGAAAGGGTTAATCTTCTGGGAACTATGAATTTTCTGTAAATTTAATTGCAATTGATACAATTTGATATTTCTTGAATGCAGTAGCCATTTAGTATGATGTTCAGAGACAAAAGGACCTGATCATCAAAACAGATGAGTTCATCCTATTTTTTTTAGCCCATTTACAAACTGAAACATTGGCTTCATGGTGATACAAACATGAAATAGGAAAGAGTTCATCCTCTGGTGAATTTCATGGCGTTATAGAGATTAGATTCTGACATTTCTTAGGTGGAAGGGTAAATTTAACTGGGGCATTTTGCTACAGAACACATTGCAGGGTTACCTTATTTCACCCTTACATACTGTTCATATTCTACACCCTTACAGTATGTTCTGGGTCATCTCCTATCACACAATATCATGTCCTATTTTACCTAAGACATGAAAATATAACATAGCAATAATGATGTAAATGTATTTTATGTAAAGTGAAAATGAAGTGTGGGGTTTATTGTATAACCATTAGAGCCATCAGTCTTCACTGCTACATCATAAAAAGAAATCCTCATAACTACTATCTTATTAAAACTATGAACTATTCATTTCACTAAAACACATGTTAATAGATACGGTTCCACTTTGACACAGAACAGTCTCAATGCACACAAATGTGTAGCATCTATACAAAAGTATAACATTTTAACATTATGTTTGTGCATTTTGGGGCAATTTAGGAAAAGTCTTCAAATTTCAGAGTAAAATACATTTGGAGTGTTTTTACAGAGCTCTGTTAAATGTCAAAAATGTTTCAAATTTGGCCTGAACAGTATTTAAGGGTTAAAATGAGTCATCCTCTGGTGGAAATATCCACAGCAAAAAGGAGGGTCACTTAGAATGAATTCACTTCTTTTTTTTCTTTCCTCCTTTCTTTATTAAATGTAAGGCACTAACATTACCATTGGGGAATGTTGGTGTGTTATCTTGTGAAAGAAACTATTTAGATGCAATCTTCTTTGTAACTGTGCCCACTTCTCATTGAATAAGAGCAGCTAGGTGT
This sequence comes from Scomber scombrus, assembly GCF_963691925.1. Classification (NCBI taxonomy): domain Eukaryota; kingdom Metazoa; phylum Chordata; class Actinopteri; order Scombriformes; family Scombridae; genus Scomber; species Scomber scombrus. The sequence goes on from NC_084978.1 coordinate 31,513,462, forward strand.
GGGTGTGAAAGGAAAACCTGTAATAATGTTGTATTGATGAGAGCGAGAGTGGCTGTTGACTGACATGCTGTTTACCTGGTGTTTTCTCTAATGCACCGACACCCTGCTCTTCCCTCCAACGTACCCGCAGGCAGGACTTAGTTTACACACACACATACACACACACACACACACACACACACACACACCAACGCTGAGTATCTGAATGGGTCCAGAAGCCTCTCTTCAGACAGAAAGAAGAAGCTGATTGAAAAGATTCACAAACGCTCTTGAATAAGCTTGAATAGCATATCTAATTATATTGATGGTAAAAAAAAGCAAAAGCAGAGTTATAAGCTTAGTAAATGCACAAAAACTCAGAGTCAATAAGTGTGCTGGAGTGAGTAGCTCCTCTCATACTCCTCCCCATACAAGCAGTCAAGCTTCAGGCACTTTTCTTCTACGACATTACAAATGAGCTCCAGTGCTCGGCCCAAAAGCTCCCTTTTAATCTTTTGCCCTAAGAGGGATGACAACATTTATAAGTAGACAGAGTTGGACAGGGCAAAAAAAAAAAGGAGAAAAAAAAGAAAAAGAAAAACATCTCCTCTTATTGACGCTGCTGAGTTTCACTCAGGCCCTGCAGCTATAATACACACACATGCGCATAAAAGGAGACAGAAATTTATCTCTCCGTGGAACCGAGGCCACGTAGCTCCAGGAGATGAAGAGTGGATTCCCCTCTCCGCCGTCAATTTTTCTCCCTCGTTTTCTTTATTTGTCTTCCAGGCCGGGTACTCTTTCATTTCCTGTTGGCTCTTTCTCTTTATAAAACATGAAAGATGTTTTTCTTTAGCCCTCGCCGATAATGTGGTGATGGTATCTGCGGTGAATGAGTGGGCCACGAGGCGGAGGTTGAGGGGCTGCTAAATGGGGGGTACTCTCAGCTGGGAGCCTGCTTTCCCTCTGTTGGGAAGGTTGAATCTGAAGTCACAAATCTCCTCAGGCACCCGTGTGAAGGCTTTCAGAATTCTCTCTCTGCTAGGTTATATCTGCTGGTGTGTATCTTCCACTGGGAGAGGGATGGCACAGAGGGGAAATCACTTCTTTTAATCAGAATTATAAATCTGCAACAGCCTGTTCGCTATCTTCAATCAGATCACACACCATACCTCTTCAACAAGGCCCTAAAGACAAGTTAAATTAGAGAGGAAGCCTATCAGATACACAGGATCCCCCAAAACAGAGATTGTGCATCCTGCACCCCGAGACACAAACCCAAACGTCCTCCTCAAACAACTCAACATTCATTTGACGCTCACTGCAATTTTTATCAAGCATATTATTACTTTGAATGGTTATACTAGACAGTGTTGTCCTCCTACACATAATATACTGTATAGATGATCATTACTGCGCTGGTTGTCTATATATGGGAAGTCCTTATTTTCTCATGATATAGGACAAACAGATATTTTGATCAGGTTCAGTGAAAATAATGTCAACAGAATCTATCACCATTTTTTGGCATCTTGGGAATACTCGTTGTCTTGATCGTGCTCGTATAACTGGAGCTCAATATGCAAATCAGACGACAGAGTAGGTTGACTTAAAGGCCTGATAAACGATTTTCTTTATAAAGAAGTAACCGCAGTTCTTTGGGGCTTTTTGTTTGTTTTTAGATGACTGTATTTTATATTGTGTCTACATTCACTGGTCTGGGGTCGATTTCATTTGGAAAAAGAGGTGATGCAGTTTACTTCTGAGCTCCAATCAGGATGTGACAATGTTTGAATCTGAATGTGATTGTGGTGTAGTTTGCTTGCGTTGCCAGGCTACGGTAACTACAGTCAGTCACGTCCAACCAAACCCACACCCACACAGTCCTAGTGAAGCACATTCACTCAGCTTTTCAGTGTGTCTCATCGTAAAATACAAAGCCCCAAACTTCAAATTTGATGGTTCCTTATTTAGTTTTGTATATTTATGCTAATAAACACCTTTTAATTCCAGTGGCTTTAAGAATGATGCCAAACTGTACAGATGTCATTCACACCTGGCTGAGGTCCTCTCACAGTGTGAGCTGGACCAGACCCAAATGTGTGTGTGTGTGTGTGTGTGTGTGTGTGTGTGTGTGTGTGTGTGTGTGTGTGTGTGTGTGTGTGTGTGTGTGTGTGTGTGTGTGTGTGTGTGTGTGTGTACATTTACATTTACACCTGCATTAACCAGGTGGTAATGGGTTTCTCTGACAGTACGTCTCCCAACAGTTTAAATGAACACATCAGATCAGATGATTTAATGCAGCTGAAACAAAAATGAACCAATGGATGTATTCATATGAAATATTATCATAGAATTGTCATGTTACATTTTGAGTTTGACATTTCTGCACCAGCAAACATATTTATGTAAAATGTTAAATGTCGACTCGCTGCTCCAATGAATTACACGCAACACTTTCATGACATTAATTTCATTTAGAAACCCTCTTAAGCATTAGATTGACCGCACTTGAGCTTTTATTACGGCTAAAAATATAAAAACTCGCAGCTCCCAGACCAATCAATCAACCTGATTGAGCTCCAGCTTCAGGAAATACTGTCACTGTTTAAATAATGCTCACATTTATTCAACAACCTCAAATTGGCTTATTTATAGTATTTCATTAAAGAGGTTTATTTAATGAAGTTCATTTCTTTGTGCATACAGAATGATAATTAAATATGAAGTTCATTACAGATTAGGCCTATAGGCTGTTTCTGTCAAAGATAACTGGGGAACATTAACTGGCTTTAAGTTGGTACTTTAAGCCACTTCAGCAAGCAGGTTTCAGCACAAGGCCTTCATCATCAGGGCTTTAACAAGGAGTAAAAGTCATGTAAATGAACATAATATCAATGGATGTTCTGTCTGCAGCATTTCAAAATGACACAAAAGCAAACAGTTACGCACACACACACACACACACACACACACACACAAAATATAGATAGACATTTGGTAAATTAATGAATTCAGACAGGAGGCTGCCTGTCTCTAATGCACCTGAAAATACAACAACTAACCACATCTACACACAAGCAAATCACTGTCAGTTACTTTGGCTTCATTCCACACTGAGAGAGTCAAGTCTCCACTGTTTGACCAAGCACCTTTTTTTGGCTTTGCAATTAACTGTGAGCGCCCTATCTACAGCTGCAGTAAGACTTTACACCAGACAAAAAATTTGTTTTAATTTAGAGAGAGAAAACAACTCAAATGTCAACTGGTGGGCGGGTGTTAATGAAGAATAGCTGTTTCCAGCAGATGCCGAGCAGGTCGTCTGAACGCACACGGACATCAGTAAACATGATACAGAATACAGAATGAAACAAAGTGATTTAAATGCTTTCCAAAAAATGAGGAGCAGATAAGAGAAACTCCTTTGAGCCTGTGAGGCAAGGGTTCAGGTGAGAGCACAGAGAGAGAAACAGTATATCTCTATATCAGTGGGGTCAAACTACTTCAAGGGTCACATACAGCACGATATGATCTCATATGAGCCAGACCAGTAAAACCATTGCATAATAACCTTTAAATAATAGAATAGAATACAATATATAACATAACTGTACCATAATAAACTAATGATTTACAAAACTGGTGAACACTGTTTTTTTCTGAATATTTTGCCCAGAAGCTAGTGATTGACAAGATTTTGCATAATTTTCAATATATGCATGTTTCAAATATGACCACAATATGTATTGATTGTATTCTGCAAGCAATAGAAAAATTGGAATCACTTTTATGAAACTTTTATATTTTGCAAACTTTTCCAGTGGTCCGGTTTGGAACCACTTGGTGGGCCAGTTCTGGGCCGGGGGCAGTATGTTTGACACCTCTGCTCTACACTAAATGAAACCACTGCATTGAAGATGTCCATTAGAGAAATGTGGCTAGCTAAGTTACACCAACACATTTGTCTACTATCTCATCCCTCCTATATGTACTGTATGCGTTTATTTATATTAATTAGTTAGTTATTTTGTTAATTATTGACGTGATTAGACCTGATCCAGAATATGTTTGACCTGAACAGAGAGAGAACACAAACACCGTCAGCAGCCTGATGTGCTGTCAATTCATTCAATCATTGAACTAGTAGCTGTTGTATTATATTTAGCATGATAATAATATCCTAAGAACAAATGCAGTCATAGAAGTTCAAATAATTTGTATGCTTAAATACCCATTTATAACATATAATAACATATCATAACTGAGAATCATATTCCACCTCCTGTACCAACAATAAAACCTTCTGTAGCCAACTGTGACAAGTTGTAACCTATATAGGCTTCGTTTAATTTCATATACATTTAAAATAAGTGTAACACCAGTAAACCGTAGATGAAATAAGTTCAGCTTGTCAACACTTATTTCTCATCTTTTTTTAACTCACTGCATAAAACAGGAGCAAAGTGATGCTGATGTTCCACAGTTTGTATTCTCCTCTCACTCTAAACACACTGTTTCCCTGCAATAATCACAGCCTGACATATACTCAGGTCCATTTGGATCCAATCAGGTATTGTCACAATCACTACTGTAGACTTAGTAGAACTTGGACCTGGTCCAACTGGGGTCACAGGTTGATTTTGAGTTAAGTTTTGACTTGATGTCACCATGATACAGAAGTGCTTAAGTTGGCAACACGTACACAAGCTGTCCGTGCATTCTTACAGCACATTCACGTTGCATGGCCGTGGTGTCACGTACTCATCCTCAGCTGTTTTATTTTAGACTGCAAGAAAAAGCTCAGATGTGCTCGAGCTTTTGAAATTCTTGGGAAAATGTAGCTTGTGTGGACGCTACTGCAATAACTAATCAATAAAAGAACTTCACTACTCAATGAAATCGAGCCTTTTTTAAACTTTCCTTTCAAGCAAATGCCCAAAAGGGGTTCTTAAAAAAGAAATATATTTGCTCAGTGCTCCATTTTCTGCTCCACTGTGAGATAGGAGAGTATAGAGTGTAATTATAAAGATGTCATATCATTCATCATCACTGAAGAAAAAACACTCACACTCACACCAGCTTTCCATCTAAATATAATTCAAATTATAACCACATTTCTAGAAACTTCAAAAAAGATTCAGATTACCAAGTGTTTCCATCTATTGCTGTAAGGACAATATTTGAGTTAAGTTGTTGGGAACCAGCTGGTGGCGCTAATTTTCAAGTCAGGGGTCATTAAACCATTGCAATGGAAGAGGCTGTGACAAGATGACATCATTAAAAGAGCACCACATGAAGCCCACACAGTGAAAAACAAAGTAGAAAACATGATAGATGTATGACAGAATTAAACTCTGTTGCTGATCGGATGTTTTCATCTCTTCAGTGACATGTTTCATATACACACAGAGGAACAACACTCAGGTGTGTTAGTAAGGTGTTAGTAAGGTTGGGCCACCAGAACAGCTTCAGTGCTCCTTGTCATTGATTCTACAAGTCTGTGCGCTCTACTGGAGGAATGAACACCATTCTTCTAAAATATAAACCTACATGTAGTGTTTTGATGAAGGTGGTGGAGAGCGCTGTTTAACATGATAGTCCAAAATCATAAACTGTTGTTTTTCATGTTCTTCTTTTTTCATTTCATTTTCAATGTTTCCACTCAGGTCTTTTTTTAATCCACCAATTCCCAACGTGAATAAAACCAGTTGGATAGAAACTTATAAATATAAACCCCTTCCTCAACAGATGGCTGGCAACACTACAAAGACTCATTCATTTCTCTTCTACTGACATCAGATTAATTGAAAAGATGATGTAATCACACGTTTGTTTTTAATACTTAATGTATCTTATGAAAATGAACATCTCTCCTTCTTTTCCCCAGATTGACCTTATCCAGAGTAGACTGTAGTGCTGGTAAAATAAATGAGTTTTCTTGTTCTGTAAGCTAAAATAGATCCTGAGATCAGTGTGGAATCTCTCTGAGTAACAAAACAAGCAAGAAAGATGACAAAAAGATGCACAATATAACCAGGCAGCAATTTACAGGGTTGTCCTTTAAAATAAAATATGAGACACAGGTTTAAAGTTATTTAAGTGAACAGGAAATTCATTTATTTTTAAGAAGTGATTTCAAAGTGTTATGCAGTTGCTTCCATTTATAAGCAGAATCAGATGTGTATGATTCTAACGTGGTAAACAACTTTAATTGAGCATAATCTCTCTTCTTCATCTCTCTTATTTGTCTCCTCTTAAACATCGACAAGCCGTACAAATACACTTGATTCTGCTACAAGCTTACAACTGAAGTCATATTGTGCTTATTACTGCAGCGCACATGCAGGTTTTATTTGGATATTACATCAAACATACAAATGAATATTGGCTCCGTGATTTCTTTAATGAGTTTAATTGAATTGTTGTTGCGGCTCTGGCTGTGAAAACAAGTGCTGAAACTGCTACTTAATAACTCCCTTTACAATCATGCCTGTGCAGCTGAAGTTTGTGCCGTGAAATGTAAAAGCTCCAAAAATGTAATTGTTCTCCTCTCCTTGAGGCCCAATTAAGAGTTTTCTCACAACCCTTAGAGTCCAGTCCGCCGATAGAGTAAAATATATATATATATATATATTTAGAAGATTAATTACCTCTAAACTGCAGGAAGAACAACAAACCATGGACCAACCATCTAGAAATAACATCATTGTTAATGGGGCTTTTGAATAGCTTGATGTGATGCGCAATGCGCCGTTCTCCATGATGTTCTGCTGTCGTGCTATGAAATATTAATGCACATTATGTTTTCTCCAGCTGAATGCTTTGTGCTCAAACATTTGCATTAGAGAAGTTATTGCATTTCAGCCGCTTCAAAAGCAGACTGTGATTATTTCCTGCTGTTAGGGGACAAACAAAAAAATGTCTTTGCCTGGACCACAGAATGTGTTTTGCGTTTGGCAGCATTCACTTCTCTCTCTGCTTGTCTTTCAAATCCAGAACTCCCTCTTTACACCGTCATGTCCCCCAGGGTCATCTGGCGTTTTGATCTGTTGCTGACCTGTTTCTTTTTATCCTGCAGGTGCCTGATTAGAGGAACCGGGAACACCTGGGTCCAGTTGTCCTATGTTACTAAAACCCAATTGCGTTAGTTACACATGTGGGGCCCATGTTTCTGAAACAATATGGGCCCCATACAATTTGCCCTGTTTATGCCCATGCCTGCTTAGCCCACTTACATCCCTTATGGGGCTCATACAGTCAGCCCACATGGGCTTCACATGTGGGGCCCATGTTACTGAAACCATGTGACCCACAACATTTGCCCAGTTCAAGCCCATGCCCACTCAGTACCCACGTAGCTCACATTTAACCCATGTGGGGCCCACATGGACATGCTGGCTGAGATACTGTACATTTCTTTAATTCAAATCAAGTTTGCTTCAGTTGATGAGTAAATGTATCTTTTGTTAGCTTTACAACATTTTGTTGTGGCCACTTGAGCCAGGTCATCAGATCCACACACATACATTATCTCCACACTGTGCTTGTATGTGTCAGTGTGTGCGACACTCTGGAGAGGCTCAAACAGCCTGTCATAATGAGTGAGGATCAAACTGGCCGTCCTGGTGAAAGCAGTAATAAAGAATAGCGTTTGGCTCGAGTGCTTTCTCTATTTGCGGCACACACATGCACACACACACACACACACACATGCACACACACACACACACACACACACAAACACACACACACACACACAACCAAACATATCAATGAGGGAACAGCTGGCCTTCTGGCGACACTGTAGCATGTTGGGAAATACTGTCCGGGGTCTGTGTGCACTCTGAATCTGCAGAGCACAAACAGATGTTCAAAATGCTGTTGGCATCTCCTGCTGTTTCCCTAATGCCCCCCTCCCCAACCCCGAATGTGTCTCCCTCTATTTTTATCTATCTCTTTCTATCTCTCCCTCTGTCGCTCTCTCTTTATTAACTTTCTTCCTCTCCCTTTCTCCCTCTTTGACAGTGAAAAAGAGGAACTCATTGCTTATCTCACCAATGCGAGAGCGTCTAGCACCCCCCCCTACTTTCCTCAACCACCCCCCCCCCCCCTTCCCCCCCTCGGGGCTTGTTATGGTGTGGCGCACGCCAATGACAGATAACGACTGGGCTAATGAATTTATAAACTAATCTATATTTGTACACAGTTCACAAGGGGCCAAGCAGGCAGAGGAGGAGGGGGAAGGGGTGGGGGGGGGGGGGGGGGGGGTTTTGCAAACAGCCAACATTAATGAAAGCAAGAGAGAAGGCAAGGGGAAAGCTAAGCAGGCTGACTAAGAGAGGCGAGACAGAGACTGGGCCAAATGATGAAGGCATTATTTTGGGGGTATGGTTTGGGTGTGGCTCCTGCTTGGAGCTGCAGACATGTAGAGATTGGTAGTAAAACCTGACCAATCCTGTACTGAGGAGCTTTGTCTGGCTTCTGTCCAGCTGTCTAAGTCCGTCCAATAGAAAGGTGTTGTCCCAACTCTCTCCTTCCTCTTGGAACCCTCTCAACATTTGTGCATCCAGACCAACACGATGTGCTACAGATTTTGGGCCTGCTTTAAAGAGCTTACTTGAGGCCTTGAACAGTAGCTTAGGCCTTAGAACTATGGATGTATTCTCCCTCGCCTTCGCCCTCTAAACCGGGGCACCACGGTTTTGCTGCGTCCTCTGCACAGTGTACTACCCCACCTGGAGTGTTTCAGAAGTGTAGCATAACCTACTCTGGGCAAGCATCTGCCTTTTAAATTAAGTTGCACTGCTAATACACTAATTACGGCAGCTCAATCAAATCAAGATGAAAGCCTTTAGGCTACCATAATTGCTGCATTAGAAGTACAATTAAACAGCCCGATTTTGTTAACTTAAATTTAATTGATTTGGTCATTTTCTTTGATTTTTGTGGGTCAGTAGGCTACATAGGTAAATGTCTCTTTATTTGTCTGTTTTATTCATGTTTGTTGCTGAAATACAATCAGGAGTCTGTTGGCGTTATTTTGAAAGTTGACCAGAAGTTTTATGCTGATTCTGTGTCTGACTTCCTGTCTAGTACAATCTGCTCTGTTGATCTGCTCCATCAAAAATAGACCTGCTTCGGATTCATAGCACAGCGGGTCAGAGAGCCACTTCTGGGACCAGTGGGATCACAATCATTGATTAGAGGCAGCGATCAGCTATTGTGCAGTTGTAAGGATTTTAATTTCGTCCCATCGTGCCCACACAACTGCCCCTCTCAGCTCTGCACCTATGATATATAAGACCAGTAGGGTCGGCTCCCTCTTTTCCTCAGCGTCTGGTGCACCTGTGAATGAAGTGAAAAAAGAAGATACGTCTTCAACTCAGCGGCTTACCAGAATGTTCCACCTTTGTCCTCCAAACTCCACACCTGCTGTGAGACAAGCCTCAGTTCTAAACATGCTGGAATAGCTCTTACCCTCAAGGCCATGTGCTTTTGTGCCTGTCGCACAGTTACAGCAGCAGTGGATGTCTTTGTAACTGTGCTGCTGTACAAGTTTCACATTTGAAGAAGTACCTGACATACTCCTTTAGTTGTGGCCTAGCACGTGGTTTAAATCTTCTGTTAACTATATGTGTGGTTATGTTATGTGTAAGGTGAAGTGTGCCAAGGCTTTGTCACTTACATACTTATTGTGTGAAGCACGCTAACATCAACGTAGCGACTTAGCCTTGAGCAGTCCACACTCAGAGCACATTAGTTGGTGCACGTAGCACACGATGAACATGTCACACTAACAGAAAGTAGCTGGGTAGCTGGGATGTGTAATGATCCACAGAACAATGTTGCTTTTTTGGGAAACTCTTCATAAACTCTGATTAGTTGATGAACAACAGCGGTGGTGTGTAAAGCTCACAGAGAACAGTGGGTGCAGCTGTTTCAAGCAGCAGGAAGTTTTTAACAGATGGCCTCTTACAAAGTGGGGGTGTGACGTTTAAAAGATGTGGCTATATGCAAGACAGAGTCTAATGAAAAGTTGCATTATGGGTGTAGTGTAGTGTAACATTTTGGAGCTTGTCCCAACTAAGGACCAAAAAAAAGAAAGAAAAAAAAAAGTATAATGATAAATAACTTAATTTATTTATGTAGCACTTTCCAAAACAATGTTACAAAGTGCTTTCCATAATATAAAACATAAAGAGCAACAGTTACCATTAAATCCTGACAAGAAAAACAAGCAACAATTAATGAAAAGAAGAGGCAATTAAGATTCTGCAGTATGACCGTAAAACATTAAAACCAGAACAATAAACTAAACCATTAAACAGATGAAATAAATTATAAAGAAGAGGGATAAAGAAGGAGTAGGGATGATGAATACATCCGATACAACTAGAAGAAGGCCTTTGTATGAAAGTCTTGAGAAGTGATTTAGAAGATGGAACAGATTTTTCATGCATGAGTTGATAATAACTTTGCTAATAACAATAATAATAAGAAAAGTAGAAGTAATAATAATTAAGATATTCTAGCCACTGCTACTACTTGCTGTAATATTAACTGCCAGCATACTGTTACATACTTATTGTGTGATCTGATGTCACCTTGAATTTACAACTCCTGAGTCAAAACCTTATGAGGGGATCCCAAAAATATGAGAATATGATACCCAGTCCAAGCACAGTTGTTTTACTTAAAATATTTGTCTAACCCCTCTGTTGTTATGGTTACAGGACAGTGATATGTTAGTTTGCACTACAGGAGCACTGTCAACCACCTCATCCACCATGTAACAAAAGGCATACACAGAGATTCATTTGGATTTCTGATGTTTTACCACAACAAATAAGTTAACTTAATTGTTGTTTTCAAAAGAAAAACATGTTATATTTAAGTCTAATCTGTGCCTGTGGACCTGTTTCATTTCTTTACACAGAGTGTATATTTCCCATTGTCATTCTTTCTATTATGTTCCTCCCAGCACATCAGTAGCCCCAAAAGTTAGTTTGAAATCCTTACATGCTTCTAGTGCAATTCTCCACTTGGATGCACAACATTAGATTGCTGATTTATGTTTTGCATTTTCTCATTGGACTTTTAATTTTAAGTGGGTTTGATGGACAGGATCTCAGGCTCCTACACACATACACCATCACTGAAGCGTTTGATGGACTGACTAAGCTAAATCTACAGCTGTTATATTTTAAATTATAATGAGCTATGGAGCCTCCAACTTCACTTGAAGAGAATAAATATCCACCAAAGTATAGCCACGTTTTCCTTAGCGACCCTAGTTTGGATGGAGCTCAACATGATATTGTTTCTTTTTTTGATATTTGTTTTTTTTGCTTCTTTCAGGTGCATGGATCTTCTTTTTAAAGTTTTATTTTGGGCTTTTTTGCCTTTATTTATACAGTAGATGGCATAGAGGCCAACAGGAAACATGGAGAGAGAGAGAGGGGAATGACCTGCAGCAAAGGTCCCTGGCCAGATTTCGAACCAGGGACGCTGCCATTATGTGGCATGCACTTTAACCAGTCGACCACCAGGGCGCTCCTTCATGTGCATAGATCTGAACATAAGCTTGTGAATGTTTAGCTGAAGAAGAATTGAAACAAAGGTCACATTTAAAGACACAGTGAACTAGACGTATCAGTCAATCGATATTATTGTCCAATATTAGCCTGTAACAGACACATCGGTATCAGTGTTTAATCCATCCGATATGTGCCAATATATATTTTAAAGATATAGACTGAATTGTACATATATTTAATCCACTTTCCTGATTCAAGTTTAATATATACATATACGTCGTTTACTGTTTCAGAGCACTGATATCATTTTCATAAAAATTAAGTTTCTTCTTCAACTGTAAAATATCAAAGCCTCCATTACACATTTTTTCCGTAAGTGTTTGATAACCACATTTTAAAAAAAAGCCGGTTTATGTTTATATTCTGTAAGATTATCTGCCGATATATTTATATCAGAATATTTTAACTGCCTATTCTCATGATCTCAAATATCCACAACATTTATTTTGCCCCTGTTATGTATGTTAATGAGGTGGACAAAATATTAGGAACACTTTTATATTTGAATGCACTCCAGTGCATCACCACCACCCACTTCAATGATAAATATGAAGTAGAATTATCACCTTTCTGACGATGTCAACAAATACTGCAAATGTCTTTCTTATGACACAGTTGTTGTACTGGATTGCACAGGTGTTCCAGATAAAGTGATCAGTGAGTGTACATCTCTAACCATTTTACAGGAGGATCCGTACCCCGATCATAGGCTCCATTTGACATGGAAATGCATCACAATACAGGAGATGAAGACTAACTGCCATTTCACTGTAACAGCAACAATGCCTACTCACAAAGACAGCATGAGCCAACCCCAGAGTCCTGTTGCACTACTTCCGATAGGTCTTCAGGCTACACTGTGCTTTTTTAGATGAATAAATCTCATAAGTGGCGGCTGGTGCAGGCAGGCCTTTCATGTGGGGCACGGCCAATTATCCAATGCAGTTATTCCTCTTTCGTAGGCCTCCACAGATAGGCTCTGTTTTGTTTCAGGCAATGTCAAACCAACATGCACAGTCAAAATGAAAGAAAGAACATATTTAAAAAGGAGAAAATATAAATTAAACGAGTGGTCATTAGTGGAAAGTGAGAGATAATAAGTGAATGGTTGATTGAATATGTACTAAATCAACACGTGGTATATTAAAGGTGCCTCTGAATTCATGTACATTCATGTAGAGAGAAAAGCAGTTGAGAATGGTTCCCTCAACAAAGGTCTGACCTTTATGAGGCTAAAAACAACTCCTTAAGGGGAAAACAAATCTTCCATTTCCTGTAATAATGAACTTAACATACCAGTGTGCCTTTTTAAAAGGTTGTTTATCATCTGACTGAAGGAGGAATGCCCTCCTGATGCCATTTTGGACCAAAACAACTAAGCAGAAGACACTTGTGAAAGATTTCCTGCTTGTGCCCAGTCTACCTCAGGCCCTGCCCTGGGCCTTTATCACCCAATTGCTATGTCTAGGAATCATTTTTTTCATGACCTGTTCAAAAGTACTGCCCTTGCCCTTGACCAAGGCAGTAGCCCCAGAGCTGCAGTCAGTCCCCAGGCGCAGGAGACTGGCTGTCCACTCCACAGTTATAGTTAGGATGGGTCAAATGATAAGGACGAGTTTCCCCACAGGGATAAACTATAAGTGAACTTACTACGGGCTCTGCTAGGGGGGGGGGGGGGGGGGGGGGTTCAAACAGCAAAACTTGATTAAGTTTTGCTGTTTGAACCTGTCGCTAAATGTGGTCAAAAATACAAGCCTTAAAAAACAACATTTAAATGTGAAAATGATTCCCTGACCTTAGAAAACAATATATATATATATAGTTTGTATGCATATATGTGTGTATATAAGTATAAATATGGGTGTATATATGTGTATTATACGTTCAACCATATATACGTGCAAGTGTGAATGAGTATGTGCAAATTGGTTTAAATGAGTGTGTGTGTGTGTGTGTGTGTGTGTATGTGTGGAAGTGGGTGCTCATAATATGTATTAATTTCATTATTTATCATAATCAGCTAATAATGAATATAAATCGCATTAAAGCACAAAAGTTCAAAAGTTCAAAAGTTCAAAAGTTCAAAACACCAGATAAAAAACCTGTTTGCAAAACTAAATACGCTCTTATCCTGCTGGCCTGCTCTTACAGGTGGGGGCCCACACAGTGGTGGTTGTCTGTTACTGAGTCCAACCAGGCCCAATAAACTTATATGTTGTGTTGGGGAATAACTAGTTCCATGTAACAGTGTCACCACATTTAATTACATTATAAATATAACTATAATCTGTTACAGTTACTGAGAAAAATCCATTTATATTGTTTGATGTTCTGTTGTTTGTGTTATGTGTCTTGTAAGGTGTCCATGAGTGCTTTGAAAGGCGCTTTTAAATAACATGCATTATTATTATTATTATTATTATTATTATTATTATTATTATTATTATTATTATTATTATTATTATTATTATTATTATTATTAAAAAATGTGTCATTAAATGACAGTTACTTATGAAATGTGGGTTAAGGAGGTAAAGGAGGTTAAATCTGAAGTCACACCTTTAACATTTTACTCAGGAGGGTTTTTTCTTCATTTTTTACTGAATACATATATTGATGTTTTTAATTCTTTGAAATTAATATTTTTTTTATATTAAGTAGTAGTACATAAATCATGATGTGGGCTTATTTAGAACACACATGGACTTAAATGGTGTCACAGTACCAATTAAGCTCATGTCAGACTTTTGACTTTTTTCATCAGATATCTTTATTTTATATTCCAAAGTCTACATGAACTAATGAATACATTTTACAATGAGAGATACATCTTGCTTCATAGGATAAATAATGGGAACACTCAAAAATGAGAAAAGTCAAATGTCAATCAAATCAAATGTTATAAGTTACATTACTTTGATGAAGTCATTGAAATAGTTACATTACTTATTACATTTTAAATAAAGTAACTAGTAATCTGTTACCTATTATATTCCCATATGTCCCCGGGGCCCCAGGCTATCACCCCCAAGCCTCCCAGGCCTGGATATAAGAGTAGGGGCCTGTTGGTTCAGATGTTTTATAAGGATGCACTTTAGAGGGTTTCCAGGCACATCACCAGGAGGAGAAGACCAGGTCAAACCCACAACATGTTTTAAGGATTAATGCCACATCTGGTCTAGGAATGTTCTGGAATCCCCCAGGAGGAGCTGGAAGACCTGCCTGGGTAAAATGATGTTTGGACTATCCTGTCAGCCTGCTGACACAGATACACAGACCTGATTATGAGACTAAAACTATCTTTAAATCATCATATCCTCTATAGTAGTCATAGTTATACATGGACAAAGTTTGAACTAAAACTTGTACTAAAGCTCTAATAGCACTCCTGCTGCATAGTAACACCTCTCTGCTGTCCATCAATATGCATAGTACGTTCCAAACACTACACACACACACACACACACACACCTCTCATGCACACCTGAATCTTATATCACACATAATCCTGTCGTGCTTGTGCATGATATAGACCAACTGAAGAGCCCTCCTGTTTATAGAGAGAGAGCCAGTAGAACATTCAGACTGATCTGCAGACAGACAGGCAGCTTGAGCTCCACAGCTGTCGAAGAAGGAACTCTCTCCCACTGGGTGACATCGACGGATATTCGGGTATTCTCCGCCTCACCTGGCCAGGCCCCCAGCTGGCTGGGGCCACAGAAGGTGCTGCTGCCTGCAGATGTTGTTTACTTGAGGAAAGGACTGTGTCCACCAAGCAGCTTATTTGATTTCAGCCAGCAGCGTTTGGCAGATGCTCCGGTCGTGGCTCCGGCTGCCGCTGCAACACACACGACGACACGCAGATCCCGTTCCCCCGGTCGAGAGTTAAAATATTTGGAGCTTTTGTTAAACATGCTTGTTGAGAGATAATGCCCTCAGCTGTAGGCGAGTGGCTGTGTTTACATTCACAGAGGATTACATTCTTAAATAACCTGGTTTTGGGTCAACACATGTAAAATTCAATAATACAAAATCTGCTCTCTATGATGCCTGTATTAAACCGTTGACTGTACCGTGGTATCATAATTGATCCTTTCACTGCTTGTTTTCACCATCTGTGTAAACTTGCAGCATGCTGGGAACATTCAGATGTAAACAAAAGCATGACACAGTTCCTGTTTCCTATTGAAACCATGCCTGTTTTCTCCTGCAGTTTTTCACTCATAGAGGAGTGCGGAGGTACATTATTCCACCTCACTGATGTTAACAGAGCCACAAAGATCAGCAGTAAAGGATCGTAACTTTTGATTTTGTCTGGGCCCTGGAAAAGTAGCCATAAAATATGAGAGAGTGTGTATAAAAGGATGTTGCCCTGCTTGCTTCTTTCCATTTAAACCCTCTACACTCATTTGTTTGATCATGTCTTAAAGGAAAGTGTGTCTTCTTGTTCCGAATGACCACACTTGAAGGTAGGGAGAAAGTCTGCCGCAGAGACGGGTCTCTTGAAGACATTTATGGTTTTGCACTTAGTTGTCCACACATAAAGTGACAGGGATATATCTCTAAAGAGCCTCCCTACCTTCACACCTCTGCACATCTGGCCAATAACGGTGGGAAGTTGACATGCTTGTTACAGTGTCAGACAGTTAAATAATTGTCAGTGCCCCCAAACTGATGTTGAGAAGAACTATTTTAGACATTGTCCTCCTACTTTACAAACACTTTGAAGCATAAAAAAGCTGACACCTTTATGTTTCCTGTGCCAGGTAGCAGAAAAGTGCCAGAGATGTTGAAAATCCAACTACAAACTGACAGCTACAACTGTTAATCACACACAAACAAAAACACACACAGACACACACACACACATACACACACGCACGCACGCGAACACACATTCACACATACACACACACACACACACATACACACATATACACACACACACAAACACGCACGCACACACACACACACACACACACACACACACATACACACACGCACGCACGCGAACACACACATACACACACACACAAACACGCACGCACACACACACACACAAACAAACACATAAACACACACACACGCACACACATACGTCCGCACACAAACACACACACACACACGCACGCACACACACACACACACACACACACACACGCCCGCCCGCACACAAACACGCACGCACACACACACACACACACGGGCGCGCACACAAACACATGCACACACACACACACACACATGGGCGCGCACACGCACACAAACACACACACACACACACACATGCACACACACACACATACACACATTTGAGGCCAAAAGGTTTACATCCTTTTTGTCAATCATGCGTCATTTTCAGGTTATTTCAGAGACAGCACGTCATGGCTCGCACTTTAAAAAATCATGAGCAAAAAAAAAGTGAACTTTGACAGTGAGATGGCAGTGAGTGGTGTAGAATGCCCAAGTTCTGTTGCAATGTTTTGCATCTTGCATGATGGCTTGATCACTGGCACAAAGCCATTCTGCTGCTGATAATGTCGCCTTAGTAACAGTAGAAGGGATACTGTGACATTTTGGCAAAATATAATTGCTTCTACTAACTCCAAAGATATTTTAAAGGACAAAACTGACAATGTTTTCTGTTCAATTTCAATAAAATTAAACCCAAATGTTATTTTATCCAAAGGCAATGGAAGCATCTCAGCTGATATTTCTTATTTTTCATACTTTTAGCTTTGGGTGACATATTCCTTCATCTCAGTACAACTGTGGTGCAGACTATTCTGAACTTTTAGATCTCTAAAGTGGTGTTTACTCTGCTGAGTGCAGAGAGGAATATACTGCATAGTGTAATGGAGAAATAAGTCACCCATTGCAAGTGTATGGCTCTTTTATGTGTTTATGTGTTTTTAATAGTATTTGGATGACAGTGGAGTCAAAAGGTGATGCAGACTTCTATAAAACACCCCATAAACCTAAGCTTGAATCTTCAGAGGACCACACATTGAATGCATTGACTGTGAGTGTGTGTAGTTTGTAGTTGTGTGTAGTCTTGAGTCATTTTCTGACCCCAGGGGGTTCCAACACCTGCATCACCAACTTGTCATTTACCTAAATAAGTCCTGATGTGACACTGCCTACTAATGCAGCTGGAAGCTTGATGAGCTATGAACAGTCTTTATTGGATTTTAAACAGATTCATTAAGTGGACGAGTCTACCCGTTGTGTGAGCCGTGCCATTCCTGGTGAGGGGGAGCTAAAAAAAAAATTAAATTAAGCCACCAGGTTTCAGATGGCACATTAGCATAACTGTAGCACTAGCCTAAGTGATCCTGTCATTAATTTGGTGGGAGCGCTTTGCATAAATATGAATTAAGGGTGGGGCTCTGGCAAAAATGTCAGCGGGCATCAGAGCAGAGCAGAGGTGGGAGCATGGGGGGGGGGGGGGGGTGGGGGCTGGGAGAGGGTGAGCTGGTGCGTTGGGAGAGCGGATCAAGGCAGTCTTCACGCAAGGTTGAGTTAATACCACGGGGCTGCTGTGCAGGCCAGGGATTTTATCTGTGAACATGTAGTTAGTGTAAAAGCCCCGGCTCATGTCCACGTCCCTGTCACTGACTGGACTGTAAGGTTGGATGGTTTCTGTACAAATCAGCATACATATACCTTACCTAAAAGCTTTGTTTTCTACTCACCGCATCATTATTTCAGCGTGACCGGCTATGTTTTCCAATGAGAAGCTACCTTTTATATTGCATATTGCACTTTTAGATTGTCAATGTTGTATTTATGTCTTAAGTTGTTTTTTAATTGTCTTAAATGTTGTTATGGCTCAGGGAGTGCTATCTAAATTGTGTTATATTGTTGTCTGACCATTAATATAATGACAATAAAGCTACTAAACTTAAACTTAAACCCTTACACCAATTGACACTGGGTTGCATCACGTCATTGACCCATATATATATAAATTCTGGTTAGGGTTAAGCAACTTAAACAAGTGGTGAATATTGGGGAAATTTCATAGTTGCTGTTAATAAAAACTTTTGTGACAGGACACACTACACACCCATCCACCAAACTCTTATACCTCCACTGAGTGTTGGCAATAGGAAAAAAAAACATAATTAACAGTATCAACCTGAATCCTCAGGATACTGTACTGTTATTTCAGTTGTTTTGCTTACATGTTCTATATTCCAAAATTCAATTGTATTTAAAACAAAATCCATCTGGGGCCAGGTATTATTCCAGATTCCTCCCAATCTGGAATAATAGAGACTGGGAGGAACAGCAGCTTATCTTTCCCCTAGAGGTTAATCAGGCTCTGTGTGAACCATGAAAAGAAGCTCTAAGTATGCAAAAAGCATACTATGGGTCTTAGCAAAGTGTTTTTGTATGTGTGATGTCCTGTTACACACCTGCTATGTGAAATGAGCAATATGTCTATGTCATTATTTTAATTATATAAATGTGTTTTCATCAGTTGGAAAAAGCTAAGAGCACTCATTGTGTCATTACTCATTCAGTAGAATCAGGACTATTGTAGTGTATTACTGCACACAACTGTATGTTGTGTTCAGGAAGGTAGTGCAGCATTAAAACACCACTACACACACTTTACATTCATATCCATGAAGATTTTACTTTTACAATGAAGGGCTTGTAAAGAAAGAGAAAGTTTTCAAGAATATTAAAGAATAGTAAAGAATATTAAAGCATAAAATCATTGATATGTATTTATTCTGTTTTCCTTTGTGTGCCTGGTGGTCTTCACTATCTGGAGGTCATGGGTTCCTCACCATTTCATTTACAGAGTTACAAAATGTGATATTCCTTTTTCTATTTCTTTATAGGAGCAAGTACATCTGCAGCCTTAACCTTCCTCTTATTTGTTTTCTCAATGTTGGTGAGTAGAGAGAGAGAGAGAGAAAGAGGAAAAAGGAGTGGACGAGATGGATTAGAGAGGAGGTGAGTGGGGGGAGAGGAGAGAAAGTGGTGTGGTTGGATGCGAGAGAGAGAGAGTGAGAGAGAGAGAGGAGAGAGAGATTGAGAGAGAGAGAGAGAGATGAAGAGAGGAGAGAGAGAACGATTGGAGATGAGAGAGAGAGAGAGAGATAGAGAGGAGAGATAGAGAGACGGAGAGAGAGAAGAAGAGAGAGATGAGAGAGAATAGAGAGGAAGAGAGAGAGATTAGTTATTTCACTCTAATGGTGAAGGAGAGGGACTTCATTAGCCAGGCCTTGACTGATGTGCTCATCAGACGCAGCAATTGATGCATGATAAAAAAGGAGAGGGAGCGAGGGAGGAATATGAAGGAGGGAACAGAAAGAAAGAGAATGAGAGGGACTAAGAAAGATGAAGGTAGAGAGAGTCGAGAAAGGTGGGTGGGATGGAGAGAAAAAAGAGGGTAGAAGTAAGAGGCAGGGAGCAGAGGGAATGACAGCGAGGGAGGAAGACATAGAGAGGGAGTGACAGTGTAGGAGAGAGAGAGGAAAAGAAAGGCTCGGTTGATCGTTGCACAGAAGCTCAGAGTGAACCCTCTTGTCATAGAGCACACTGACACTAACTACAGCAGTTACACTGAGCATTGTTAAAAGAAAATAATGAAGAAAAAGATGTGGACACAAAATATCCCCAAATTGAATACACAATACAGGAGAAGGCTGTTATTCAATATCTTTCTCATAGTCAACAAATCTAACTATGAATGCACCCTGCCTGTCAAAGCATTTTATTATTATTATTATTATTATTATTATTATTATTATTATTATTGTTATTATTATTATTATTATTATTATTATTATTATTATTGTTATTATTATTATTATTATTATTATTATTATTATTATTATTATTATTATTATTATTATTATTATTATTATTATTATTCATCTGTGTAAAAAAACCCAACTATTTAAAACTCATCACACTGTTACACTGAGTCACATGACCCGAGCCCAGCCAATACCTGCGTCTCTCAGACCAAACCAGACTGAACCCGTCTGTATTTTGTTTATTATATATAGTATTTAGAGATTGTTTTATTGTATATAGTATTTTTTTTTTATCACTTATTACAAGAATACTGTTCTGTGAATTTTTAATTTCCCCCTAGGAAGGTCAATAAAGTTGACCCTTACCCAGGGGCGATCCTAGGATCAGACCTTTAGGGGGGCTCAGCACAGAGTGAGATGTTAACATACAATGTCCTGCTAAATGACTAATTTCACTGGATAACATAAATTACAACAAGAAATATGAATACATAGTTGAGCGTTTATAGTGTATAATCATAATAATAATGGTTGAGAATAAACAATCACAGATTTCTACAGAGAGGACACTCAGAGGGAAACACAATATAAGTACATTAGACCTGTTCATAAAACCATTTGAACCTGTAGCATAAGTGTTGTCCCATCTCTAACAGAAATAATTAAAGTTGTATAAAATAATTTTTAGCAAAAAAAAACAATTTATTTTACTGTTAGGGTGCTGAGATCAAATTTAAGGGTGCTTGAGCAAATCTAAAGAGGGTCTAAAATCGCCTCTGCCCTAAACCTTACTGCCGAAAGTATAATAATAATCCATCCCAAAGCTTCAGGAAAAAATAAAATAAAAATGCAGTGTCAGTTTTTTTCAGGTTCCTGCTATATGAATTAGTAGTAGTTCTATATATATTTTTAATTAATCTGCATATTTTTGAGCTATTTTTTAAAAGATCATATTTTCAGTATGAACCAGTGGGCTTTTGGGGCTGAGTGCCACAGACTGGGCAGGAAAGTAATCATTTTTAGCACTGTAGATATGCATATAGGTCTGTTGTTATGCTTTAATTCCTCTCTTCATAGAACACGTGGCTGTGGTTATAGCTGAAATGAATGTCACTTACAAAGCACTTGAATTAAGACACTGCTGAAATAGTATTAAAATGTCTACAGAAACTTATAATCCACTTCTCCGCTGTCTTTCTGTGTGCTTATAGCTTGTTCTACACACTTACTGTACACCAAAACATGAGGCAAAAAACACTCTCTCCTCCCGTTTGAGTAAAAAATTACAATGGTCAGCTGTTTGAGCCTTTTTAATGAAATGATATATTTGTGAGCTAATTTTAAAAATGTATGACTTCATTAGGAACCACTGATCAATGACCAGGTGATGCTATACCAGGCCTGTACTGCAGCCAGCCTCACTCACTGTTTCTTTTGGGAGCTTTTTTGTCTTCAGTCTCATTTTCAGCAGTATGGATTGAGGGATATTACACTGTTTTGACCATACTGTGTGTCTGTATGTCTGGGATCAGTGTTCTGTTACAAGATGTTTAAAAAGATTTGATGCATTTGTTCATCCTGTTGCTTTCACTGTTAACAATCAGCAGGTTTTTACAGTAAATGCTCACAATAAACTACTGTAATCACACTATTGCAATACATGGCAGGTAATTATTCTGAATTTTACAGTGAATTTAAATTTAAAGTAATTACAAGTACTTACTATGATAAGGGTTCAGCACCATACAATAGTGTAGTTTTACAGTGACATTGTAACTACATTGAATCCTTCAATCAGTCATTTCAGATAATAATCACAGTATCAGATCGTAATTTGACATTAAAATACTGTATGTTCACAGTTTGCTGTAGAAACACAATTCATTGCTGTGATTTTCATGCAAATTCCTGTAAAATAATTGCAGTATACTGGTTTGAACCGGTTTGTGAAATTGCAATAATCTTTTTTACAATGTGTGGGCTTGTGTTTTTTTTGTCACATTCATGTCTCCATCACTCTGGTACAGGATGATGATTTTTTAACCTCAGTTATGGACATCACTTTGTTCCAGAGCTCTGCAGGTGTGTGTGTGTGTGTGTGTGTGTGTGTGTGTGTGTGTGTGTGTGTGTGTGTGTGTGTGTGTGTGTGTGTGTGTGTGTGTGTGTGTGTGTGTGTGTGTGTGTGTGTGTGTGTGTGTGTTTGCTCAGGAAGGAATGTGTCGGCCAATACACTGGCTCACTGATGTGTTTTTAATTGTTTTTGGACAACAATGGAGGTCTACAGCACAGGTAAATAAGACAATACACACACACACGTACACACACACACACACGCACACACACACACACACACACAAATACTTATCTGTGGATCCAATCATTGTTGATTTGGGTCTGCATATGAGATTTATTGACAGTAAGAACAATATAGTATATCACCAGACTTACTCCATAAAGATACATGAACACTCCAGATGTAAATATATCACAGCAGGAAACCCTGCAGGTAAATGGTGAAAAATACATTTATATTGCTGGTAAGTGTAAATGATAATCTTCACTCGATCTTCGTATTCCATCAAATACCTCATCCTCATAATAGCTGATTTACCATGGATTCTGGTTGGAAACATTGATGTCAGTAGAAAAAGGTGGATTTAGAAACTCTGGTCTGCAAATAAAAATAAGGCCTTCGCTGTGTTTACTCAAATCTATGTCCCCCACTGATGTGCTCTTTGTGCCAAATGATGCATGATAACATTTAAAGAAATGACATGTTTACATCTCCTTCCAAACTCTGTGCTGCACAATCCTCTAAGCGTTTTTTCACACAAAGCGCTGGGCTGAAAGCAACAGAGCCTCTGCTCCTTGTCAGCCTAGTGGAGCATATCACTTTGAGAAGTTTACTCCTGCAGCCACTTAGCCAACTCTGTAGATAAGACCCTGCCGTTATCGCAGGCTCAAACCTCTGCTTCAAATTAAGCTAGTGGCCGTAAACAATATGCAAATCAGATCTGACCTGGTGCCAGCCAGCCACTCTGACTCTCCGAGCATATTCATGAAGTCTCCTTCAAGGCAATGTGCATTACGATTATGAGTTCAAATCACTCCGTGCCGCACCTTCGCCCCACCCAGCCCCACCACAATTCATTGCTATGGACAGCCACATTCCTGCTGTGATTCATGTTTATAACCCTTTTAGATATTGCAACAGCTTAGTTAAGAGAGAGAGAGAGAGATAGAGAGAGAATGAAAGAGTTGGTCTTAAACATGAGGATGGTTACGTGGCCAATCTTGTTAGAATAAAGATGAACTTTTATGTATTCTGTTTGGGAAATTATTATTCATTCTCTTTTCCTCCTACACACATTAATGTATTGTTTTCTTCCCAAACTGCTCTGTTTTTTCTCATACAGTGAATACTGTATGTGTGCAGTGTTACCTGTCAGACTGTGTCTCAGTATTCTCTCAGTCCAACACCTGATGAAGATCATGACATGTGGTTGAAAGGTCTAGAAAAAGCTAGTAAGTTGACATATTGTCAAAGTAGAATTCTTATATCACTTATATCACTGTATGTTCAATTTCTATGAAATGTTGTACAGACATTCATCATCCCCAGAGGATGAATCCTACTGACTGAACGTTCTTCCAGCATCATATTGACATTCATATTTGTGGTTTTGAGTGAAATATCTTGAGAACTGTTAGATGGATTTCAATGAAATGTTTTGATAAACATTCATGTCCTCATCAAGATTCATTGTAATAACTGTGGTGATCCTGTCACACCATCAACGTCAGATTTTTAACCAAATACCAAAAGCAACTCCGCCCACTGACATTTGTATTAGTGTGGTTGGTGTGGTATGTAGCCTTTACTTTAGCATGTTGCCATGGTGATTGGCAGAAAGACTTGACTGTATTCCTGTAACATTGTATTAGTACTGACTTTACCTGTAGCCACTCTAAAGCTCAAATGAACTGTTATCTATAGTTTCACAGTGAATTATAAACACTAACATGAAAACCTTTCCTACTAATTCTCCAAAAAGTTGGTCGACACTAAATGATATTCCACACTGCAGTGAGTGGTATGGACTAGCAGATGGTCCCTAGATTTATAACCAGTCCTACCTGCAGATACACACTCTGCATTTTTACTCACTCATTGCTTAAATACAGTTGCATAAAAAGGGTATAACAATCATCATCACTGGGTCTAATAAAAACAATATCCTGATCAAATATCACTCTCAGCCTCAATAGTTGTATTATGATTCCAAATTCAACAGTTAAAAATCTGGGTGTCACCTTTGACCGTTCTCTCACATTCCATGCACACAGCAGACATTTGTATTCCTGCATTCATGTCAGCCAGACTATTTCTCAGGTCTTAAAACTACAACTACAAATTGGAGCTGCTAGAATGCATCCTGCATCCCTGCAGTCTGTTCATTCTTTACAAACGTTCTGAAATCTACTCAAAACACATGTGATTAGACATCAGGCTCTCAGCATCTCATCTCAGCATTTCATCTTTAATTTTAATTTTAATTTCAATTGTTCATTATTTCTGTTTCTGTTTTCATATGAATGTGTGTATGTATGTATATATGTATATAGTAGCATTGTGTGGATCATTTTCTCTTGTAAAGCACTTTGTGGTGTTCAGCTGTGAAAAGTGCTTTATAAATACATTGTATTATTATTGTTATCATTATTATTATTATTATTATTATTATTATTATTATTATTAGTAGTAGTAATAGTAGTAGTAGTAGTAGTAGTAGTATTGCAATTATTATAACAGCAATTTATTATCATTCCAAAGATGAATAAGCACTCTATTTTCTTATTGTTCACCACTTCTGTGGACTTTACGTTGCCCAATCAGAAAGCTTTATTAATATTTCAATTCTAGGAGATGTCCCTTTCCTAGAATCTAAAATTGCTGCCTTTATCTAGTTTTTATTAACAGTCCTTTTGAACATGTATTTTTGTTTGATATAGTTTACGTTGTTGTTATCTTCTATTTCTATATTGAGACACTTTGTGGTTTCATACTTACTGACTTTTATAAGGACACTCTCCATGGCTATCATATTATTTAGCTGCACCTAGTATATATTTAAAAGCAAATAGCAGCTCTTATACACACATTTAGCCGCTCCACATGATTGTATTTCTGTCCTCAGGGTGTTTTCTCCTTCCAAAGAGTCTTCTTCTGTTCCTCAACAAGACGTTTGCCTGGGCTGAGCTGATGGCTCACTATAAAGTGAGCTTCCACCAACACTGTCAGTGACAACAATAAAAGGGTGCTTGGAAGATGATTGGCCATGTGTATGTTCGTACGTGGTGGGTGTCAGCAATGCATTATGTCCAAGTGTGGGAGGGTGTGGATTTGTATCAGTAGTTTTTTTGTGTGTGTGTGTGTGTGTGTGTGTGTGTGTGTGTGTGTGTGTGTGTGTGTGTGTGTGTGTGTGTGTGTGTGTGTGCGTGTGTGTGTGTGTGTGTCAAAACATAATTTGTGATTTTCCACACACACAATCTGAGGAACAGCATGTGGGGAATTGGCTAAGAACTGCTTACAAGTGGCTGTGTTAGCTGCAAGATGGCTGGAGGATGGTAGATGGTGGGGTGACAGTTGGCGCGCATGTGTGTGTGTGTGTGTGTGTGTGTGTGTGTGTGTGTGTGTGTGTGTGTGTGCGTGCGTGCGTGTGTGTGTGTGTGCAATGGTTAAGGGCTGGTTGGGTTGAGTGTTGTAATTAGAGAAACAGCCTCCAGAGTGTGTTCACTAACAATGTCTGTGGTGTGGACCATGATAACGAACAGACAGAGAGAGATAATCACATCGAGGTGATTTGCTTGGGCAGAGAAAGCAGTGTGCAGCCTCACTACAGGGTATTCAGTACAGGGTGAGACTGATGAGGCAGATATTGATCTTTTATTAACCCCTTGAACCTTCATTTTCTCCTTACATTTTCTCTCAAGTTGCTTTAAGTAAAACTATGTAATATATTGTCTATCTTCTTCTTCCAACACTTCTTAGTAGCCACTCTGTTTGATGTATTTCAGTGTGTAAAATATTAACATTTATAAGACTGCACTGTTACATCAAATGAATATATTCTGCATGTCTTGAGCATATCTTTGGTAATTTTGGGGTCTTCATTTCAATTTTAACCCCCTATGTGTAGAATCTACATGCATTTTTTCAAATGATCCCCACTGAAAATGTATATTCACATATTGATATCTTCTGCACAGTCTTTTTATAAACCCCCACTAACAGTAGTCAAGGTCAGAATTTTCAGGTCCTACATGTCGGGGCTTTAAAGATAACATGTTATGGTTGGACACACTCATGTAAAACTACCCTCGAGCCTCTAGAGATAGCACACAAACAACCTCTGTGGGTATTCAACTGAAGGCAGAATTATTACCACCCCTGTGATATTTTAGCTGTGTATGTTGAGAGGAAGCACCTAGTCCCTCATCAACTATATGCTCATTTCAGTTTTGAAAATTTGGTGAAATATGCAGTTGGACCATTCATTTTAGTGGTGGCCGGAAGGCAGTGTTGTTTGGTCAGTACCAAAAAAAACATGATCTGTCGACTTTAAATCACATTTTCAGTGCTTGCTTTATCAGAAACATGGCTCAATGATGATATAGTATCTTTCTATTCAGCACCTCAATATAATGCTGTGCATTCACGCAGGAAAGGAAAAGACGTGGAGGACTTTCAATTTCTGTTGACAGCAATGAAGGTTTGTGAAGATTCTCAGTCATCCAGGTCATGGTTGGTGGTTATCTAAGGAAGGCTGACTAGAGAGCATCTGGACTTGGGATGAAAATACTTGAATACATGTTACCTCTTATCCAAAGGGCTTCTTCAGTTTTCAATAAACAGAATAAACAAAGACCAGACTAACTGTAAAAATCACATTTTATATTTTGTAACAAAAATAAAAAGTATAGGAAAAAGACTAAATATTCACAGACAGCATTGACTCAATTACCTCACATTAAATTTCTAGTCATAGTAGATGAAAATGTATCATGTAAAATACCATATTTAACTTGATAAATCATTGCTGTGATTTTACTTTTCATTACTTTTCATAGTGGGTGGCTGTGGCTCAGGAGGTAGAGCGGGTGGTTCACCAATCGGAAGATCGGTGGTTTGATTACCAGCCAGTTCACATGTTGATGTGTCCATGGGCAAGCTGAACCCTGAATTGATCCTGATGGCTGCACCAAGAGTGTGTGAATGTGTATGAATGGTTAGCTTCCTCCTGATGTGTGGTAGCTCCTGTCATCAGTGTGTGAATGTGTGTGAATGGGTGAATGACATGTAGTGTAAAAGTGCTTTGAGTGGTCAAAAAGACTAGAAAAATGTTATATAAGTACAGTTAATTTACCATTACAGCCAGGCATGGACAGGCCATTGGGCGTACCGGGCATGCCTGGTGGGCCGACGCACATTTTTGGGCCGGAGCTGTCATAATTTAATAATTTTTTTTTTTAATCATCAGCCGCGACGGTATTTGAGACTCGAAACGCGGCCCATTGGTTGATTTTCTTGACGGACAATGGGCTTGTCCAATGAAATCTCTCAGCCCTCCCCTCCCTCCTCAGCCCGCCCCTCCCCTCCCAAGGTTATCAAATTTTGCCATTTGAGCTGAGTCTGACCGCAGAGAGAAGTCAGTGTCAGTCTGTGGAAATGGATAGCGGGCCTAATAAAACACAAAAGCGCAAGGGGGGGCGCAGAGAAGCTGAGAGACAAACGTCTGAAAAGCCTACAGGTGGACGCAGCAAAATGTGCAAAGATCACGGATTTGTTCACCACAAGTTCGACTGTAGTTGGGGCAGGGCCGTCGACAAGTGCACAGGCTGTCGGAGTGGCACACAGCGTTGTGCAACAGTGTAGTAAAGAAGGAAAGTAACTATTCAGGCGAATTTGGAGGAGGAGGAGGAGGAGGAGGAGGAGGAGGAGGAGGAGAGAGACGTTACCCTGCAGGGACAGATTGAGGAAGAGGTCAGAATAGCTACTGTCAGCCCGGTAAGAAGTATGTGAGCAGAAATGTTAAATGTTAGCAGAATGAAGAGGGACGTTTCATGTAGGGAGTGCGGAGGGCTGTTGTGTGTGTGTGTGTGTGTGTGTGTGTGTGTGTGTGTGTGTGTGTGTGTGTTGTGTTCGATTGACATGCATTTGATTTTCTCTGCAATCTGCATCGGTAGCAAAGAAGCTTAAAATATGTTATCCACAACAAATCAACGAGTGGTCGGCCTCAGAACGCGCTCATCTTTTTGAAATCTGAAGTCAGTCATGATTGGTCGAAATTGTTGTCAATCTTGACGCAGTACAACAAGCAAACCTATCAAATTTCTTTGCGCATACAGGCAGGTACACACACGTAGGCTACACACACACGCACACACTCAGAAAGACACTGGAATGACACAGAAATTATGATAGCCCGTGGAATTATTAACAATGAATGTTTTGAGATGTGTGTATCTTCACTTAATAGTATCTCGGGAAATTGTAATCTAATTATCTGGGGCTAAAAGCGTGCAAATGCTCAACATAGGAAATTATTACAGGAGTCATTTTATTAAGTGAGACTTAAAACATGCATAATAATAATAGCCTATAGAGTTTTGTGCACAACCTCCTCCTTGCTGGTTTGGAGTTGGTCATCCTTGTGTGTGTGTGTGTGTGTGTGTGTGTGTGTGTGTGTGTGTGTGTGTGTGTGTGTGTGTGTGTGTGTGTGAATTGCCTTTATAGCCTTTGTTTTCAAACAATGCTATGAGTAGACTCGGTGTCCAACTTACAGTGTTATTTTAGCTTTTCATAAAGTTATAGTTTGCAGGTGTTACAGCTTACAGTTATTATTATCATGTAATATTAGTGAAACATTGCTTTGCCTAAATGGATGATAAATCATTAACATTACATTTATTAACATGTTAAACTCTTAACAACTCTTCCATGTAGGCTACTGCGCTGTATTTTAATTTTTGAAACAACACAACGTGCGCATATATCCTCTGGTACGTCGTGTGCCTCCGCATATCGTATAAATAATCATGGTGGGCCGCCATGGCCAAAAATGCCAGGGCCATTTTTTGGTTCCAGCCCAGCCCTGATTACAGCTAAATTCATTTTATGTAGTGTAATACTGTACTTACTTCAATAAGATTTACATAATCCTAAGGACATTTTTGAGAACGACTAGTCATTTTCCTTTCTAAAGAATGTCTCCCTGTGTGATTGTTTGTCAGATACCAAACCCAACCTTTACTGTTGATGTTTTTAATTGGTGAAATATTTTCCTCAAGTCCACAAATATCTGTGTCAGTTTTCAAAGATCCACATCTGTCAAATCTACCACAGTAAGACCCATACTCACACGGACACACAGACTACACCCCTTCGTCCCCTTGCAGCATTTCAAAACAGGGTCAAGGGTACAAACTTTGATGGAGCCATTGTTCGTCTGTTGTCTTCCACTAAAGAAGAGAAGCCAAAGCTGTGGCTGCTTTAAGGTCTTCTGCCAAAGCTGTCTTTCTCTCCAAGGACATGACCGTATGCCTGCAGGCCTCAACTCATATAGAGTTCAAATAGATTATTCATGAAAGGAAAAAAATAGAAGAAAATAGAAGTAGGAGGTGAAGACAGTGGAGATCTGGCACAGCCCATACATTATAAACCCAGATATCACAGGTCTGACTTGATGCTGCTTTTAATTTCTATGAATTTTCCTCTAAAATTAATAACCATAGCAAGAAATCAAAGATAACAAGATATAAAAATGTTGCCTTTTGAACATTGGATTATGGTCAATTAGGGAAAAATTATAATTACTAATACCGACATGTTTGTAAAGATTCAATGTCTATCTGCATATTTTCAAGTACAAAGAAAATAAATAAAAAAATATGTGTGCAAATAACTTAGAGGGGAACTGATTTTACAGCTCAGAATATGTTTCCAGGTGTAAAAAAGAGTATAAAGCTCTGCTGTAGGCTAGTAGTTCCAGGCTAAATAAGCTGCTTCTTGCATAGTACTTGAATCAGTATGGTTGAGTGAATTGGGTTACATTGCATCGTGGATAATATAGAACCCAGATTTTAACAAGGAAAACGTGTGGAATTAAAAAAGACAATATTTCTGGTTTGCTTATTTATACAGGACAGTGAAGAATTCCCACAACTGCAGCTTGTGCTTTTTATAAGGCAGATGTGGACTGACGCATGCAGATGTGAAGGAACATCATGGAAGAATTTAATTGTTTTGATTAAAGTTTTTGTTGTCAGTAAAATCTTCAAATACTTCTCTATGGAGCTTGTCCTTGAATTGTGTTTAAGCCAGTCTGGTCATTGCAGCAAATGAGTTAATTATCTGATACGATAGATTTATGATAAATAATAGTCCAGGCACTGTGAAACAAACTCAAGTCAAATGACTTGGAATAAACTCAACCCTCAGCAGGCACTGATGGTAAAAAGCGAGGGTGCATTAATTTAACTGAGGGTCCAATGCACCCTAATGTAACCTCGTGGAACTGAGCCCACAAAGACTCCAACCCAATAAATCACTGTGGAAACAGAGCCAATTGCTCTGTTTCCACAGTGATTCCATTGGGTTGGTTATGATGCATCTAAAAGGAAAGCTATCGAAAAGCAAACATTGTCCCTTTGTTGTCCATGTTGCCAAACTTAACTGACCCAACCTTTCCAAAACTGTCCTTGACCATGAAGATTATCTCTTATACAGACCAGGTGAGAGGATGTTTGCAAGGCCTGCATAGACTCTGACAACTGTATTTACCTCACATTAATCTATTCAATGCATTTTATAGAAATACATAGATACAGTATGCACCTGTGTCATTAGAATATTACAATGATGCAGCCTGTTGAAATCTTAACAATGTTAACCTTGGCATAGACGCAGTGAGTACAGAATAGAGTAAGTTATCAGCAGTGTTGTAACATGCAATTTTATGTAACCCTGCACTGACTTTATATAATTATATACTATGAATACAGCCAGTAAAGAAACAGTGGAAGGTTTAAATAATGTTCCAATGAATTTGAACTAATTGACAAGGTCTGATTGCTAACTGGTAGCCATGGTCATTCCTCCTAGTGGTCCCTGAAGCAAAATCCAGCTGTATTATATGACCCCTAGTACAAGACACAGGCCCACTAACTTATGGTCACACAGTAAATTTCTGGTCAGGGCCCTTTAGGAACCTTGAGGGTCTGGGGTTTCTATAGGTCACTGTCCTACTGTGCCTGCTTGGTAGTCTAGCATAGCTGGTAGTTAGCTAACTGGTAGCAAGTCTGTTGAATAGGCAAGTTATTTCAGCTTTACCTATATTAGAATTTCCTGACTTGAATCCAGTCAGCCTGTTTGGGCTAATGCTTCAAATATCCATCAAAGCACCTTATGGACCACATCAGACAGCAGTAGAAAACATATGACACAGTTTGCTCTGTTTAAAGAGTAGCTTTTAGTTCTGTCACAGTAGTTCACAGAATAGCTGCAAGTACTCACTACTTTACTAACTTTTCAAGCCAAACTATTTCACATGTATGTATGATAACTGAATTGTGCTACTCCCTGGTATGATTAGGGAAGACATTCAGGTTGGCATCATTTGTAGATATCTAGGATTTGAATTTACGGTCGCTGGTTAAGTCGCTGGTCAGCTGGTTTCAGCTGCACTCTGCTCCATGCTAACACTATTATTAAGTCATATCAGAGAGCCGTCTGCTCTTATCATTATTCACCACTGAGCTGTTGGACTGAGGTAGTTGCTGAGGCCTTGCTGAAGGGAACTTTACTGTGCTTGCTGAGCGTTAAGTGCCATTTTGAATTTAAATCTCCACACACACACACACACACACACACACACACACACACACACACACACACACACACACACACACACACACACACACACACACACACACACACACTACAAGCTGTATTGGTTTCTAGTGTTGATTGTTTGTTGTGAAGGACAACACATCAGTCACTGTGATGACACCATACATCATTACGCCTCTTTCATGCGACCATAGTGGCTCCAATCAATTGGCGGAGATAAGAGCGCTGTGGAACATACCGACGGATTTACAGCGCCATTATGTCAGGAATATTGCGAGGCATCTGTAGAACCACACAGAGCAATGCCATCTCTCACTTAACAACTCTCACTCTTCTTCACCAGCCACAGTTTTGTTCTTTCTTCTTTCCTGTAATTGTCACTTTTCCCAGCACCCTCACATTGTGTCTCCATTTCTTTACTTTGACCAACTCTTCTCTTCTTCTTCTTTTTTATTTATTTATTTGTTTGCTTTCTCCATGGCTTTATTTTTCAGAGTGCAGTAGTAAACTATGTTGATCAATGAGAATGAGCCATAAATCTAAATGGAAATGCAGCCATTGCCTTTTAGTCTGTAAATGGATGTATTTCCCCAGGTCTCTAAAAGCACAGTCAGGTGAATTATAGGATCCACCAGGCTGTGTTGCTCTGGGTGAGCTGCCTTGCATACTGAGCAGGCTGATGAAATGCCACATCTACTGGACATATAGCATCACTTGCATTGGTAAGTGGACACTCACACAAAGTGGCAGACATGCCACATAATAAACATTTTGTATTGCCAGTTGCATAAATCTAAAACTTGCACGTAAAACTAGTACTGAAGTTAAAGTGTAACAAAGACTGAAGGTAGATATTGTTTGTTGGTTGCCCAAAATTAAGTTTATACTGTACAGAATTAAATGGAAAGCAGTGGCTGCCTGGAAGACACATCTAAGTCCTGCTAGAGACCTGCTACTAGACTGTTGCACCCTACAATACTAAAAAAGTTTTGAAGGAACACAAAACATTGACAGGATTTGAGTTTCATTCTTATTTCCAATGGTTAAGTCTTAAATAATAAGTGGTCAACACATACAAAATAAGGCTGGCCAATAAAATCAGGGTTAAAAAAAAGGATATTCTTTGCAGTGTACTTTATGCCTCACAGAGCTCTTTACAAAAGGCAGATTCTGACTTGGCAATGACAGCTAGCTGGTAGCATACTGACAGGTTCTGTCAGAAAGCGCTGCAAGTATCATAGGCTAGCAAAAACCTTGACAGCAACACATTGATTGACATACATACAGACAACACATAGCTGAAAGAAGAAAGGCCAAATGTTCGTACACTTCCTCATTCATGGTTTCACCTTTGGTGTCCATCCAGGCATCAAGGTCATCCCCAAATCATCATTCACTTGCCATAACCTCCAGTCCACCCTGCAGCCCAATACAATGGACAATCCCCTGCCCAGAGAAGTCGCCGATAGCCTCATGATAGGTCCATTCACTAGTCCACCTTTCACCACATCAGCCCTATCAGCATCGCTGCCAGGAAGTACACTGGCAGGAAGAGACTCATTATAGATCTCTCTTCTCCCCACGGCACCACTATACCCAGCATGAACAGCCTCATCTCCAGTCTGGATTTTTCTCCATGCATTATGCAACTATAACACACGCCATCAACCTCATTCGTCTTGCTGGCCACAGTGCCTGTGTGGCTAGAGTCAGTATAACTACTATTTTCAAAGTTTTGCTTGTTCATCCACATTTCTGGATGTTCTTTGGTATTTCTTGGAAAGGTCATTACTATTTTGCTGTCTGACTTCTGGGTGCATAAGTTAAGAGCAGCCAATAGTCTAATAAGTGCTCTCCACATTTATCTTCCTTGCTCTGGCATAAATGGGCACAATTCATAGCTCTATAGCCTAGTGTATGTCAGCCAAAGTAATGTGTTTAAACTATTGTAAACATAATGAGAAGAGGGGAGAGAAAAAGAAAACAAAACTGCAAAGCAGCCAATGGCCTAATATGTCTAATACATATTTATCTTACTTTCTTTAACATAATTAACATATTAAATGGGTGGTATTTATAAGTTTTGTAGTCACAGTGTACATTGTTTACTCACCAGAAAGAACAGCATCAACATAACTCTAATCACTCCTCCAACCCCTCGTATAATCTTTATACCTGTCCAAGCTTATAATCCATCTGAGCCATGTTCTGTTATGCAGAAGGAATTGTTGAGTTGCAATGACAGTAACTTAAAACTGAGTGAAAAAGTGCTACAGTACGTGGTAAACAAATAATGAACAGTACAGCTGAGGAAGAGAAAGTAAGAGTAAACATGTAAACGTGTCGATCTACACAGGCGTGTCTCTACAAGGTGTCCATTACCACTCAGTCCAAATGAAATATGGCACAGACAAACTGATTTAATCATCTGCTAGCAGGGCAACACAAAGCTAGGACACATTGGTATGCCTTGGAAAATGGTCAGCTGCAATCATGCTCACTTGTTACCAGATGTTTCCAGATGTCTCCTACTGGAGCCAACATATTTCAACAAACAGCCACCTGTCCAACGGTGGTAGCAGACAGGCCAGAGTCACACCTTCTGCTGCAGACTCATCCTTACTAATGTGTTCCCTTAAGAAATGAAGGAATACTGTCTCTGGGATTCATACCATACTCATTTATTCACCACCATACCCAATAGTTTGATCTTATTACTTTTGGGGAAAGCATTTTAATTTATATTTAATTTGATGCTTTGTTTTTTTATGATACTTTTAGTATAAACTACTGCCGTCTTTAGTAGCATTATAGTAACCACTCACTTTTAATGAACATTACCTCTATTTAAGGTTTGCTCTGTTTATCAGAAACATACTCTATAGGAGGCTCCAGTAAGTTTTTCTTTCTTTATGACAGCTGATGGTACACTAATGACTCACTCTTCATTTAATTTAAATCATACCAATGTTGTGAAAACACCATCTCAGTCATTATCATGTGTGTCGTGAAAGGAGCACCTGTCTTTTTATGTCACTGCACATGCTTTGACAGCATGGTGACAATTAAAGACAATGCTGCCGTTTCCGAGCTCTCTGAGCGGTGATCAGGCTGAGCAGAAGGTGTCAATTTGATTACATCAGCCCAACGCTCAAAAGTCATTAGTACGCAATGGATATCAGATTGTGGCACATCTCCAACATCACATCGCTGACCTGAACTGTAGTTAGCTGTGAGGGTGGAGAGAAAGGAGGAGGCATTACAGCAGGGGAGAGTCTAAGGGAGAATTATTTGTGCGATACGTTGTCAGAATAAAGACAATATTCTGCCTTAATGAGTTATCTGTCATTCCATGTCCATAAACATACTTCTGAATGACTAGAAGGTCTTTATACACACACACACCGACACTCACACACACACACACACACACACACGCACGCACGCACGCACGCACGCACGCACGCACGCACGCACACACACACAGTGTAAGATTTCAAACTGGATTGTTCTAAGCATTCATAGTTCTATCATCAGTCATCAGTCTGGATCACAGATATTTATGTTCTCAAGAGGAAACTGACTTATAACTTGTCTTATGCCATCATGCCAGTAACATTTTCCACACAGGAGACATTAACACATAATATAATCTGATCATATTTAAATCAGCAGTATTGCTATTTGTTTCATACAAGACATACTTGTATTTCTGGAACATTGCAGTCACTCAGGACTACCAGCAGACTTTATTATCTTGTTTCTGGTGAATTTAAGGATATTGAATATCAGCTCAAAATAACAGTAGCTTTAATACAAAATATCAGCACTGGCTTTGGAAACCAATATCTGATCTGAATCTTTCTCTAAATATACTGTATATATATATATATATATATATATATATATATATATATATATATATATATATTCCCCTCAGTTCTCTGCTTTACTCTCATTTCCTCTTTCCTGCTTTCTTGCTTTAGTCTTCCTCTCATTCCACCACTCTTCAGCAACAGGCCAGACTCAAGGTAAAAAAAATTCAGCTGCTTCTCAAACCACTGACTTTACAGGAATAACTAATCATCAAAAATTGTCCTCAAAAGCATGTTGGCGTGATAACCTTGCAAGTGAATGACAAACTCTCTGGGCCCCACAAAGTCTCCTTTTACTATCCAACAAACAGTTTATGAGTAGGTGTGTAAGGGGTCATCTATTTGTCCCAAACCATTCAGTACAGGATGTTGGTTCACTACGTGACTTTCCCCAGTTCAGTTTGCTCCATGAGGCAAAAATGACTATCAGAACAGTTTAGTATTTAATTTACTCTGATGTGCAGAACAATGATTCTAGAGGTTGACTTCCACCTAGAATGTTTTGGCAGTTGACCACTGTAGCATCCAGGTAGCATTCTCATGGATGTATGCTTGCTGGCCATATGACTGTAGTTACCCATGCTCATGTACTGTCAAAACCATCATTATTATTTATGTATGCACCATTACCCTCGTATTTAAAGATATAACAGCTCCTCCTACCCCTCCCCTCTCTGTGACGGTCGTCATTTAGATCAACTATAAACACATTTGATTTTCAACGTGTTCGGATAGCATGTGGTAAGAACAAGTTCTGAGTGACTATAAATCCTCATAAAACAGCTGTCAGCAGGTGTCCTGACTCCTTGCATGAAACAGAAAAGTTGTTTTCCTTTTCCAAAGTTTCAGTTACAGTTTACACTGCAGCAACTAAACTGTGTCAGTAATATACGGCCAGTGAGGTACTGTTGGATGTTTACATATTTCAAAATAAAGGATCACAATATTATTTTCTTCTTTTCTTTTCTTTTTCTTGCTGTACTAAAATCAGAGTGAGCTGTGACCTATAACCAGCTGATCTGTGGCTCAGGAGGTAGAACGGTGGTCCACCAATCGGAAGAACGGTGGTTTGATTCCCAGCTCCACTGATGGCTGCACCAACAGTGTATGAATGTCTGTGAATGTTAGTCTCACTCCTGATGAGCATGTTTGTGAATGGGTGAATGTGACATATAATGTAAAAGTGCTTTGAGTGGTAAAAAGACTAGAAAAGTGTTATTTAAGTACCATCACTAGGTTAAATGTACCTATGTGAAATCGATTTATTTCTGTGAGGTTTATATTTAAACATTCTAAGTTGCTAGGCAACAACATTTGTTGGAGTGTGTGATCTGACAACTAGTCATAATGAAATGATTAAAAGAGCAGAAGAGAATGACCTGCAAAAAAAACCTTCAACAAGTGTCTGAAGTGTGTGCTCAATGTTTGAGGGATACATATAATCACACGTTCAAATGAAGATGAATTAGCCTACTCACAAATATTCATTATTTTTACTTCAGTTATTATTCAAACAGTTGTGTTTTTCCATGTTATTGTTTTTAGGTTACATAAAACAAGTGAAAGAGGTGATGATTAAATAAACTCATTTCATGACTTAAGACATTCCTTTGTGAAGAGAGAGTACAATTTTTAGCCTTGCAGTAGCCAGGCGCACGGGTACCGTTGGTGGTTTTAGGGATATAGTGACCCCTGGTGGTCCTAGTACTCACCAATATTTGATTTGTGATGAAGTCCAATACTGTTTCAGTGAGCCCATGTACCAGTTGGACTCTAAGTGCTGAATCACCAGCGCTGAGGTAAGTTAAGTGGAGCCCTTTTCTTTTTCAGAGGATGTTTACATCGCTTTGTCCCCTTAATCTCTACCGACGGAGGTCAATGTTATACTGGCTCCCACCTAGCGCCGCCACAAAAACCTAATGGAGTGCAGATGGGGCTCCACCACCCACACAACACAACAGGCAGATAGCTGTGTGGTGAAAACGACAGAGGCAATGAGAGAAAATGAGGAAGTAAATTGGGAGGAGACAGAGGGAAATACAAAATGAAAGAGGAACGGGATGGAAAAGGGGTGGCATATCTAAAAGGTGAAGCAGAGAGAAGAGAGGAAAAGAGAAAGTAGTGAGAGCGGGAATAAGAATGTAGAGGATAAATGGAGAGAAATGGAAAAGAGAGGGAGAGGGGCAGACAGTGGAAGTGGTAATTGGTGGATCTAGACAGCCAATGTCTGAGGGGAGGCTTACATGCTTGTCAGGGGGTCTCCTTGGGGTGCTGGAGGCCCCTGAGCGGACAGCTCACATTCTGTTGCTGCTTCTCAGATGGCCGGTCCTCAACTTACCAAAAAGGGCTCTCAATTAGGAGAGGTGTCGGCGAAAAAAAAAAACAGAACGCCAACAATCACTGGAGTTTCTCCACAGGGCTGGAGGCAGACGGAAAGAAACTGTTTACTGCAACTACAGTCACTGCTTTTGGTATGTAAATACCCTGCTGTTCTCTATCCATGACCCCATCCTCTGTCTCTCTCTCTCACACACACACACACACCAAATCCATCGCTCCACATTCTCCCCCTGCCTCTGCCACCTCCAAAGGGTGTCCAATTTACATTGTTGCATGGAGTGTTAAACATTTCAGAGTACATGCACAAGCAGATACGCTTGTGAGGTGGAAAAGGCTGAGTTTTCACACATTGCCTGTTTTTGAGGCTTTTCCCAGCCAAGCCATGAAATGGGATATTGTGTTGTGCCAAACTCGCTGTGTGTGTGAGTGTGTTACAGTGCCTGCATCTTGTGTTTTCTTCTTGTGTTTTCATATCCAAATCTGCAAATGTGCCTCAGTGTGTTTATGTTAAAATGTATAAATCATTTTTTTTTATATTCAAAATTCAGTATTCACAACTATCATCATGATATAATATCATTAGTCTGTCATGTAGTGACTTCTCTTCCATCCAGGCTGTATCCACGTGCTCTGTAATGAGTGCGACCTTTGATTTCTATGTAGAAGCCTACTGTAATACCCATGACTCTCTCACTTACATGATCTGTTGGCATGGAGCGTAATTGGGTGGAAATTAGATTTTAATTTAATAACCTCATTATTGCCAGAGTCAGTATGCTACATTATGAGCTGCTTCTTGCCCTACAAAGCCTAAACACAATATAGCCAAGACAAGAACCTGACTTGCTGACATTTGTTTTATCATATAAAATATTATAATTCCATTTACGTGTATAGTTTCTTGTGCCAGTCATTTAAGCTTCTTAGACAGGAATTTTATTGCTTTTCATAGGTACTTTTTTTTTTCCTTCTTTCCCCTCAGGTTCCAATCCAGAGAATCCATTAAAAACAGCCCAGATATTAACTTAAGCAGATATGATGCTGTAAGTAACCAAGGGAGTAGAGGCAAATTATTCAGTGAATAAAAAGCCTTCACTGTTGGACCATGCCCAGTTATTATGCCACTGTCCACATATTCTGTCTTTTTAGGGAGAAAGTGAAGCATTTAGAGTCAAGGATACTAGGTTGTAGAAATAATATCTTGTTTTCCTCTCCATGTTTTGCGTGTATAAAAGTGATATCTACCTCCGGAAGATTATTAAGGCTACAAGTAAAAACACTATTACCAAGAAAAACCTCTCAACCACAGGTGAGCGAGTATTGTGCATCTGTTCAACCAACTAAATCATCTGTATTCATATCCATACTCAGAAGTGAGCAGGGCCTAACTGAAAGTTGGTATTTTAGGCCTGAAATGAGGCTCTGTGTGTGGCTGGCCTATCACAGAATGATGTGGACACAGCTACATAATGATGATTTTCCTTTATCACGTGTACAGATACTGACTCATTTTACTGGGATGATACTTATGCTCATAAAAAGTACATTATCCATACCGGCTCAACCCTACTCATAACCATTTCCATAGACACTATCTCAATTTGGAGAGACTTCAGTTTTATAAGTGACAATCATTTTATTGAACATGAATAATAAGATGAAAATGGGAAAAGTCTTAGTGATTAGACCCCCTCGTGATGTCATAATGTATAGAAGGGGGAAGTGAAGGTTAGATAATAGTATCTGCCCCAATGGAGTCCAGACAATGGTGTCGGTGACGCTTAAGGAATTATTGGGATCTGGACCCGATCTCAGACCTGACGCTGACATGATGTAGTGGAGGTGAATGGGGCGGTGAGGGGTTCACACTGAAATGACAGCTGACAGTGACAGAGAAGAGAACAGATTTAAAGTTTGGCAGTTAAGACATGACAGGCTTAAACAGAGCAGGAGAGAGAGAGAGAGAGAGAGAGAGAGAGAGAGAGAGAGAGAGAGAGAGAGAGAGAGAGAGAGAGAGAGAGAGAGAGAGAGAGAGAGAGAGAGAGGTCAATACAGCAGTCTGCACAGGCCATGGGTTCACATAGCCTGTAGCATGGAGCCTATTTTTACATATCATTACTCAATAATAGAAGGTTTTCTCATTTT
The DNA here is from genome assembly GCF_963691925.1 of Scomber scombrus. NCBI lineage: Eukaryota > Metazoa > Chordata > Actinopteri > Scombriformes > Scombridae > Scomber > Scomber scombrus. Next base: position 31,554,089 of record NC_084978.1, read on the forward strand.
TCTAACGTTACATGAATGAATCATGAGCCACCTTCACATATCTAAATATGTTGCATTAGTTAATGTATTGTATCGATTCCAATATTTTTACATTAGACTGATGTACAGAGACATAATCAATATGAACTTTTAACTGATTTAAGTGAATAAACTTCATTTGGATTATAAATTGAAATGATGTGATGTATTTGTTCTATGCTCAGGTTTTTATATGGTAAAACAATCAGCTGAAAAAGTCCTACATAATGGCTTCTATCTGTTACACAATTTGCTCAGCCAGTATAAAACCTTTCAAGCCTTTCTTTCTTAAATGCATTCTTCCTCTAGCTGCTGCTCTCTACCTTTGTAGTCCGTATCTGTTTGTGTGTGTGCATCCTAGCAAACATTATCCACCTCTTCGACCTGACTCCAAAACCAACCGTTTCTTCTTTGCTCTCTCCTGAATCCCCTGAGGTTTGTCTAATTATTTCTTAGGCTTTAGTGAAGTAAGGCTATCTGTGCTGGAGCTACAGAAAATGTAGACATTTATATGAAGCTGAAAGCTGAAAGAAGTGGAGGTGGAAAAAAGAAAAAAAAGAAAGAAAAACACATCTGGACAGGCAGAACAGGATCAAGCTCGCTGACTGTTTTCTCCGTTCAGTTTGATCCCTGCTATTCCCCAGCAGCGAGCGCCGTTTTCTCCGGCCTTATCTTCTCAGCCGCTTGCACTTCGCTGCCGAAATCTCAAATCCCAGCTATACCTAGAGGCAAGGCAGCCAGCACTAACACGCTAACGGTATACGCCATTCAACAATGGTTTCCTAGCAACAACCTCTGCTACCTTCTCAATTGAAAAGATCCGTTTCTGTGGCTGTCCATGAGTGTGTGGCTGGGTTCAAATTTTGCTCATATGTGTGGGTGTGTGCAATTATCCATATGCATGCACATGTTTGAGTGTGTAACAGGTGCAGTAATGAAGTGGTTGTGTTAAGCTCTCATAGGTTTATGAGGATAAACTGCATTGGTTTTAAACTCGGAGTCTGAAAGTCAAGTTCAGGCGATGGTTTTTCTCTGGTTACATTCTCTTGTCGAGGGTGATTAATTGAAAATTAATGGTGAGCACATGTGGTGTGTTCTTTATGTAGGCGTTGGATGGCTCGAAAGTGATGTGTAGAACATGAAAAGGAAACAGTGTTGGCGCCGGCTGTGTGCAAATTTGGCCGTCTCATCCTAAAAGTTACCATCTGCTTTGATCAAAACATTTCTAGGTGTCAGTACCACTGGAAACAAAAGAGACCGTCTGTTTTTTCTGTATGACCAATAATCTATTATTAGTTCAGCTTTTTAAATGAAGTTAAAAGAGAACTGATGAATTACTGTAAACTATAAATTATACCACAATTAGCAAGGGAATACACTTTACCCTGAGATGGGAGAGTAATGTGAAGCTTCTGTTTCTCTTAATTTCACAGTAAAATCTGTATTTGGATTTACACCAGAGGCAGCCTGGCAGTGTAATTGTTGTTGTTAAAGGATCAGTCTCATGTCTGTACTTTTGTTAAAAAAAAATTTTTTTTTAAAACAGCAATTCATCTGTTAAGTTTTTCCCAATTGAAAAGTCTTTAAAAACACAAATGTATATTTTCTAAAACAGCTGGTCACTGAAACAGGAGGAAGCATTGCATTTGTTGGGAACTACTCTCAGCAACAGATGAATCCACATTTAACTTTCTTGTGAGTTTTTCTGACTACAGGACAGTATGTGTGGGATTGAGTCACAATAAACGACAGTGTGTGTGTTCATGGTAATGAAAGAATGAATGTCACCCAGTGCAACAGTGTGGCTCAATCATGTATTTTCAGTAGATGTTGGATAGCAATGGAACTCTATGGTACAGAGGAAACAGGACTTTAAGGCTTTGATACAAATATTGTTCTTTCATGGGATTTATTGAAAGTAAGAAAACTATGATATCACCAGAATTGCCATTTAAATCAAATAATGTCAGATAATCTACAGCTGTGCAACATCTGTCAAGCTGTATTCTGCACTGGACGACACATCCACTGAATCTCACTCATTTTAGGAGAAGAAACAGCTACTATCACACAATATCATGTCCTATTTGACCTAAGACATGAAAATATAACATAGCAATAATGATGGAAATGTATTTTATAACTTTATGGAAGTGTGGGGTTTATTGTATAACCATTAGAGCCATCAGTCTTCACTGCTACATCATAAAAAGAAATCCTCATAACTACTATCTTATTCAAACTATGAACTATTCATTTCACTAAAACACATGTTAATAGATACAGAGATAATTTGACCCAGAACAGCATCAATGGACAAAATTTGTAGCACCTATAAAAAAGTATAATATTTTAACATATTTTCGTGCATTTTGGGCCACTTTAGGAAAAGTCATCACATTCCAGGATAAAACATACTGCTCGGATCAAATTTGATTTGACTTAATACAGACATGAATTTCCACTTTCAGAATTGTAATAACTTTGGTGAATTTTCCTGTAGTCATATCATCAGGTCCAAATCTCAATGTGTCTTTTACGCTGGGTGATGGAAACCATGCAGATGCACCCAGAATAACTACTAATGACTTTAAGAACATTTTATAATGAGGGATTTAATGAAAATAAATAACAAATCGAACAAAGAAAACCTGAAGAACGTCAACAATATAAATAAAATGAGTGAAAAATTAGCACATTTTCACAACAATTAGCCAATAAATCAACACTTCAATTAAATTTGAAACAAATACAAATAAAGAAATAAATAAAATATAAAAATCAAAATAATAAAAAGATAGAATTAAGTATAAAAAACAGTAAATAGTGAAATAAAAGAAAAAAACCCTGCTACACTAGCAGTAGATGAAAGGGTTTAAAGCTGTCACCACTGTGTGTTCTCCCTCATCCCTCCATCCCAATGAAGGAGTGCTGTGTGTCGGCGTGGCATATGTTCAGGTGTGGGGCCGAGCTAATTGCTGGTAATTAACATAGTGTTAATAGGCACATCAGGAGCATCTTTGAGCACGATTCACTGGGATGCTACTATTCATCATAGCACTGCAAAGTCACTGCAGGCTGTTGGCTCCATTACAGAATACTTTCTAAAGTACTTTTTTTTTTCATCCCTTGACTTTTTGAAGCACTTGTGAGGGAGAGTTGTTTCTGCTTTGTGTAACAGGGAATTAGAAGCTTTAGTGTGAGCGATGGATGTGGAATTGTAATCCTGGTGTCTGGCTTGTCGAGGAGCCAAGGAGCAAGATTTACGACACCTGAGGGTCTAAATGGTTGGCCTTTGAGATAACTGGATGTGTGTTAGAGTGAATTTACAGCTTTGAGAAGCCCATAGATTTCATGTCTAGACTTTAAACTCTGACCTGGATGACCTGCTGTGTTGTGAGGAACACAGGTGAATCCTAGTCACACGCACAGAATATATTACACATGTGCAACACTGACCAGACAGAGTGGATCAAACATGAGATTGCTTTTATTTTAATATTAGGGAGTAAAATACACAAATCAGCATTGGAGGACGTATCAGCAGTATTCTCCTGGCATGACAAAGGACCATAATATATCAGCAGGAGTGTGCACATGTTGCTATTTAATAATGGTCGTTCCTGTTACCATTAATGGCTGCTGAGATTCCAAGCTTTTTAAACACTGCCAGTCATTTATGTTTTCTTATTTTCTGGGCATTCACCACATGTGTAGAGCCATTGGCTTTACTTGCTGGGGATATCTATGCTTACAGCCCTCTTTAACCACGATGGGCTCTGTGTATTTGCTGTATTTATTTTCTCAAAAAGTCACTGGCTGTTTCCCACATTCATACAAAGATACAAAAACCGTTATTGTCACCTAACCCAAGGCATTCATAGGGTAAATGCAAGAAGGTATTTAAACTGTAAAAGAATTAAGAATCATATGTGAATATATGAAATATTAATAAAATGAATACATAAAGAATATAATGTATGTATGGTTGAACTTGACATGTGCTTTGCATTAAGTGTCATTTCTATAAAACATGAGATGGCACCTGGCTAATTACAGTTGAAACCAGAAGTTTACATACACTGTCTAAAAAGATATATAACCTTTTTTTTCTCACTGTCTGACTTTATATCAGACGAAACTTTTGCTGTTTTAGGTCAGTTAGGATTACAAAAATTATATATATTTGCTAAATGCCAGAATAATGAGAGGGATAATTGTTTAGACAATTTATTATTACTTTCTTCAAAGTCAGAAGTTTACATACATTTCATTAGTATTTGGTAGCATTGCCTTTAAACTGTATGACTTGGGTCAAACGTTTTGGGTATCCTTCCACAAGCTTCTCACAATAGTTTGCTGGAATTTTGGCCCATTTCCTCCTGACAGAACTGGTGTAACTGAGTCAGGTTTGTAGGCCGCTTTGCTCGCACATGCCTTTTCAGCTCTGCCCACACATTTTCTATAGTATTGAGATCAGGGCTTTGTTATGGCCACTCCAGAACATTGACTCTGTTGTCCTTAAGCCACTTTGTAATTAATTTGGCGGTATGCTTAGGGTCATTGTCCATTTGGAAGAACCATTTGCACCCAAGCTTTAACTTCCTGGCTGATGTCTTGAGATGTTGCTTCAATATTTCTACATAATGTTCTTTAAACATCCTGTCCTTTGCTACACTCTTGCAAGATGTATAGGTTCACTGATATAAAGTTGTCTCCACCCACATAGTATTAAAGGCTTGGGGACATAATGACTTAATGACATGATGCCATAAACTTAAATGTAATATTCAGTCAGAATTTCCAAAAGACATGACATGAAATACAAACAGTAATATAGTCAATTCTTTTTTAATGTTTAACATTCATATACAAGAGACATTGCCAATCTTTTTTTATTATTTTACCAAACCATAGGATATATCAAACAGTAAAGACTCATTAAACAGTGCTGTCACACTAGAAGACTGCTTTCAAACACAGATCCAGTGCTTGAATATCTTCTAAAAATAATCATATAAATAATTTAACATGTCAAATAACCCCCACACATTTTTCAAAATGTGTTTAATGTTAGTCTCAACAGCAATAATCATGGCAGTCAGTAGTGACAATATTATTAAAAGTGACAGCAGCAGCATTAGTAATAACAGTAATATATGTAGTAGTGACAGCAAACTAGCAGCTCCTGACAGAAGAGGAACTCTTTCTTATGTGAGTTTCTGTGTAAAGCCCATTTAGAAATGATATGTTATTAATGGTGGAGCATCATAGGGTGCATGGGGCTGGCAGGTTGACAGAACAAACAATGTACAACAGTCACAGAAGTTGAGGGTGACAACATTTTGGATTTAGTCTCTGGTCAGCATTTCTCAGCATATGTAAAAAGCAGTTGTACTACCTTGAAGTATCAGCATCATTTATTTTGGATCAATGCAACATCTAGTGAGAACACTTAGTTACCCATACTGAACACACACTTGTAGCCAACAGGTGCCTTCCATTCTAGATATGGCTATAATACTCATGGTTGAACCCGGGTTGACTTTTATCTTTAGTGAGGTGACCTTTCTGGCTGTTTATGACCATCATTGTCACTCTTGCACCAGTCTGATAACCTGGAGACATTTTTACATATATTACATCAGTGGTATCTATACTTGACATTTTTGTAGTACATACATAATTGACTTAAATACCATGTCGTCTGCCATGCTCCTAGCTAGACATATAGTTTCACATAGATGAAGTTGCCCCAACCTACACACTAGTCAAGGCTCGGAGACATCACAACTTAATGGCAAAATGTCAGAGTTTCTAAAACACATGAGAGTGTATTCCATGTATTGTAGAACTTGCAAGGGTGAATAGTTGATTTACCTCTCTGTAGTACAAGCACATTTTTCAAGCTCTAATTAGAGCTGGTGAAAAATGCCAAAAAGTAGTGCTGATTCTTTTTGGCCATCAATAAGTACCAGACCTGTAATGGTAAATACTTCATCCAGGAAGCACTAGTAATATGTAATTACACTCAAAGTCTGACACTAACAAAAGCCCTCATCCTCTCTGGGCTATTTTATTTTACCAAAATAACTGCCAGCAATCAAAGTGGAAACATTACAGCATGAAATGGTGCTAAAAACTCAGTTGAGTACTGTGTGAAACCACTTAGTTGTGACACAGTGCAGGTGAGTGGTTACTGACTGACATCTTTTCCCTTTGGGACCTGCCATAGTTACTGTAAATGTGCTCACTGACAATGTGTCACTATGGGTCTGTTCCGTAAAGCCTGTTCAGAAAAGCTGGGCTTATTGTCCAACACCTGACTTGAATGAGCCTAACAAATGAGATCAGGCTAAAGCGGTTCCATAAAGGCCGATCCATGCCCATGCAATCAGACTAAAGAGAGCCTCGAGTATTCAGACTAATTGCGTGTGTATGCCATTCATAAGCAGCCCATGACGTTGAACACAGATCAAACGGATTCACAATGACAAAATCCACCACAACAGAGAGAGCAGCAATGTGCACTGGCTCAGAGCAGACACTTCTGCTGGAGATGGCGCATTGGTAGAGGTCGTTAATTAGGCTGCAGCTTAATTACTTAAAAGGAAAAGGGAAACGCCTGGAGACATGCATTCACTAAACACGTCTTAGTTTACTTTTTAGACATTATTTTAAATGTACTAATCAATAACCAATACCTTTTAAAAACAGCCTTTTCTACCAGGAAAACAACAGTTAAAGACATATAGATTTAAATATTACATCTCTTGTCCAAATATTTTTTGCAGTTGCTCAATATTTATGAGGCTATTATTCTGTCAGGGTAAATTAGATTTACTAAGCATATGCCTCCATGTTCGATATCATGAACACATATGTGAGTTGTGTATGTATAAATATATATATATATATATATATATATATATATATATATATTTATATATATATATATATATATATAGATATATGTAGCCAGGTGAACAGGGGTTACAGTGTTTTTAGTGTATCTGCTGTGATTTTAGTTGAGAATACACTGTTACTTTAAGACCAGCTTGATGGCAAATATCGCAAGATCACGGAACTCCCGTGAGACGTGATGCACAAGTGTGTCACGTGAGCTGCGGTGCCATGAAGTTAGCGACTGCTAAGGTGTGTGATTTTTACCTGTGTGTGTGTGTGTATAAAAATATTTTGATAAACTGTCAAATACAGGGAGAATAATTAACAGAGTAAATATATGAGAATGTAACCTAGCTATCACGCTAATGTTGATGACCAATGATTCTGTATGTTTGTTGATGATGCAGATTGGTTAAGTGTGTATACATGCCATCTCCACCGCGTTGAGAGCGGAGCTGAACGACGGGTCAGCGTAAGTGACCATAAATAGATGATAAAAATCCTGAATATAATTATGGCACAATTGTTTATTTTACTGTAACTGTTCATTTTGTATGTTGATGCCAACTGCAGAGGGGAGATAGGGAGTTGTGTCAGAGTAGTGTTCATGTGTAAAGACATATTTTGCTTATAAGTTCATATTTTTCAGTTAATTTATGTTATTTACTGTAAGATAATTGAGTTATGTGGCTGGGTAAATGTATTTATTTGTTTTATTTTTCTTATTTTTTCCCCCTATCTTTTTATGACCAGGCCACATATATAAATACTCTGCTGAGCGTACTTTATGGAATTGGATTTGCTGGAAAATGATCCAGACTAACAAAATAAGCCTGGCTTATTTGGTAATCCTGCTTTATAGAACAGGGCCCAGGTCCAAACAAACACAACACATTAGAGTTAATGTAAGTTTAACAGAAAGAAATGTGAAAGGGAAAGAAGCCAGTAGTTTCTGTTCAGTGCATAAACACACAGTTTACACATTAGTTATAGGAGCTGTTAGTCTGCTCCCAGTGTATCTGCTAACCTGTTACTTGTTTCAGGTTAAAGTATAAAGACATAAATGTTGTGTAAAGTTGTAAAGAAACAGCCAATGTGGTCGTATTCATTTATCCTGAAACTACTGGCAGCTGCTCCGTTAATTCACTCGTCCACTGACTTTCCTCTTCATTCTTCTTTCTGGGATAGCAGCTGACCGTGACACATCCTGTACTGTACATGCTGATCTACTGCCCATTCATGTCAGACAGGGCTTGTTAGCCTTTTAGCTTGTTAGCCTGTGGATAGTTGACTGCTTGCAGACTTTGGAGATACTCTCTGCAGCAGTTAATGGTGTCAGTTAATACTTGTTTTGCATTTTGATTGAAATGTGGTCATTTCTTATTTTGTCATGAAACAAACATGTTGGTATATTTATTTATTTACATTAAATATCATACTCATACAGTACCAGTCAAAAGTTTGGACACACATTCCCATTCACATCAATGAAAAAGTGTGTCCAAACATTTGACTGGTACTGTATCTGTAGCATCAACACTGCTGTAAGTCGAAAATATCAGCTGTATTTAGCATAAAACCTAATATTTAGGTAGGGTAATGACATTATTTACCGCCACTTGCTTCACATAGCGTATACATATACATCTGCTTAGAGTGCCCTGCATAATAGTGGTGAAAGGTGTGCTGAAAAGGTTAAGGTTGGGTACTGAAAAACTCTAAATACTTGATACATTTAGAAGTCTGGACTTGAGTGTACTGAGACTTGTCAACACTAACTCAAATGTATTACAAAGTGAGTGCAGTAGGATATGAGAAACTGAATGGAGTGATGACTAAAAAAGCTATACTCAGTAACAGACAGTTTTATTTTTAAATGTGGTAGTCTGCCGTATGCAAAAGTAGCAAAGTGCCTGCCTATAGCAAAGGAATTCATTTGGTTGGACATAAGGTGGAACACACCTGCAAATAACTTGACTTATCTTGACTTACACATGCAATGATAACCACATGGCAGTTAACCAAACAACTGTCATTTTTGTTTTGTTTTTTAAAAATGAGACGCTCAAATGTTATCCTTTTTTCAAGAAGGTACAGTGATGACAGTGTTGGGTGATTTAACCAAATAAATCCTCACTCTGACCAGGCTTCCATTCTGCTGGGTAAGACGTAGCCGCCTATAATGACACATCCAAACACAACATTACAGATAATGCAGATAATGTTAGTGACAATAATATCATCAGTTTGGCTTGAAGCTGAGTGTGACTACGTAACAACTCACTCCTAATGAGGGCTGGTGTACTTGCTGAGGTAGTTAATATTCCATGAGAATCTCATGTTAATTATGGGATGGAAGTAATTGTGTTTCCTGAAACAGTCAGACCCTCAGGTAACACCGGGGAAACAGATGTTGCTTGTAAGAACTTTTAATTCTGCAAAGCTAATAAGCCCCAATCAAGCCTGTTATTCCTAAAATGAGTTTTTGTGGGTAAACCCTTGTGTAAGCAAGAAATAGATTGTGTGTCTGGGCATTTTGCCTCCAAGGATTTGCCTAAGGCAATTTATTATTGTGGCTATGTAGAATTTAAAAAAAAAAAAAAACCTGAGTCCCTGAGTAATTTACTCTCATTAATGAAGTTACATCTGCTGAAATAGTTAGTATGAAGCCTGACCCCACTGCATATACATGACCCTGCATCTGTATCCAGGGGCAACGCTTTAGTACTTGTGATCATGTCACGAATCAAACTGACGCTATTACTGAACCTTACATTTAAACTGTTACAAATATTACTATAAAATATCACTTGGAAGGGGGCAAGATTGACTATTTCAGGGCCCCCAGTGACCTGATGTCAGGGCGACAATATTTTATTAATGTCTCTGTTTACAAAAGCAACACATTTTTCTTATCTCCTTTATTTTTGTCAGAACAGTCTCATATGAATAACATTCATATGTTCTGCTCTGCATGTGTTCATTGGTAATGGTGAGTGCCAATGTAGGAACAGTGTCAGGTTCATATAGGCCAGGGTGAAGTAAGGGTGTGGAGGACCTGGTCGTGCATGTTTTGCCTTCAATACTGCTATGCTGGATTCATAACCAATCATCATTAACTAGTATTAATGATGATGTATTCAAATGTAACCATGTTCAAAAAGTCAATGAGTTAATGAACATTGTTTGTACTGTAGCTGAGATCTACCAGCTTTTAACATCTCTATTGTTGTTGTAACTGCTTCCACTGCTGATGTTTGCAGTTCATTCAACGTTATTACTCATATACATTGATCTCTGTTGTACACACAACACAATCTCCTCAACCCTGATATTACCATTCTCATAATTCTTTTTTTTTTTTTTTTTTAATTATTTTACTTTATTTTAAATTGTGTATTTTTAAATGTAAATTTGGTATAAGTGTTAACTCAGAGGCTATTTAGTTGGGTCATGCCTTAATGGACATCCCCAGTGTTTCAGAGCAGAGATTACTGGGAGAATTTAAAAATGCATAACAAACAAAAGCTCAGATCTCAGGAGGTTAAGATACTGCCCAAATTAAAAAAAACCAAAATGTATTATCACTTTACAGATGATTGAAACCCTCACCTGTACCATAAGATCATCCCTTTGGTATGACCTGCATGCGTGACTGAGGAGTATAGAGCAAGCTGAGAAATGATTCCCATTCCTGCTTGACAAACGTAAGCTCCACATCAAGCACAGGGAAAGGTGGTCAGCCACAGAAAGCTTTCCTAATCCTTCCCAAGCATTCTTTCCAGCAACTCCCCTGAGCTTCCCCCTGCAACAGGATATGTTATCTAGTCGAGCAGTAACCCTGCAAAAATACAATCATAATGACATCTATACAGAGGACAGAAAGAGACAGGAAACACACAAGGGAGGATCCAACTGAGGAAAAAAGATTATCAACAGTGCAGTCAGATGGACTGGGGGTTTTCCAAGGTGAACTTCAGGTTCATTCCAAAATACTCTCTTCACCATGATGAAAACCATTAGTATCAAATAAATAGTCAACCCTACCTCCTTCTCTCTTTCTCTTTCCACCCTCAGAGAGCACCACAGGCTTTATTGAAAACTTTAACTTCACTTTGCCATGATCTAGAAGCAATATCTAACATCTCCTCTAAAATGTCAGCAGCGGTGGCATGACTGCAGACTGTGTACAAGTAAAACATTCAGTAGTGCATTACATTTAGACTGTGGACGGACGATTAAAGGTGTCCAACATGGCAGTGTCGTGCCTGGGGTCATGTTGTTCCTCTGATTAAGTGGAGCAGAGATGGACGACTAACTGTGAAAAGGTCAAAGGGGGGCTGCGAGGGGGTTTTAGATCTTCCTGTCTTAGACGTCAACTCCTATTTGCACTAGAAATAAGAACAGACAGCGCAGTCACGCAAACACAAGCAGGTTTTTTTTGGAAAATAATACACATATTAAATGTGAACTTTACACACCATCAGTCTTTCATGTACACTTTCATATACATGTGTGAGCTTTCTTCATACACAAATTGTCAACCCTAACCTTAACCATAACCTATTAAACCAATTTACCTGGGTCAAAATGACCCTTACATACTGCGAAGGTGTAGAATATGAACCATATGTAAGGGTTAAAGACCCCAATGAAGAAAAGTATGCTCACTTACAGGACCCACATTAACCCTAATCTATCCATCTATCTATAGCTTCCACTAGGGTGACCAATGTTGTTTGATATCTACAATAATTTGGCTTGCTACATAAGGGCCTTTTGTTCATAGCCATAAACTGTTGCCTTAACACATTTGAGGGGGGGGGGGGGGGGGGGGGGGGGGGGTGAAGCCCTTTCATTCAGTTCTAATCTCCTTGTGCCCTCATATTATTCAGCAGACTTTGGGGATATATTTTTCCTGCTTATCAACTGTTTCACGGCTGGACCCCCTCTGGAGCTTAATCCCTTGACAAGCATGTTACCCTACCCCTAGTCATTCAATAACCCATAACCCATAACTCTAACATCAAGTTTACTGTAGTTCAATGATGAGACTGAGCCAGGATCCTGTTTGCCTTTCTCTCCAGCCTCTACTCTCTCCTCCTACCTCCCACTTCATCCAATTCATCCATTCACTCCATGCTTTCTGACCTATTGCACCTCTTTTCATTCATAAACAG